>NW_024962265.1:18769576-18813877 GCF_019238085.1 Lagopus leucura | reverse complement strand
CTGTAGGGAACCTGCTTTGGCAGGGGGGTTGGACTCGATGATCTCTGGAGGTCCCTTCCAACCCCTACAATTCTGTGATTCTGTGATTGTTAACACAGTAGCGTATTTTGCTTTCTGTCTTCATACATACACAAAAAGCACCTCTTACTAGTTTCAGTAAACTGTTATTTTTAAGACCCCTTTACATTTATTATAGTTGGTGTTTATCTTACAGCTGACACAGAGCCTCTACTGAAGCCATCTGGAGCACTCCACCATGTTAAGCCTCCCTACATACTTGGTCCAACCTCAAGCACTCAATACTATCTTACAATCCAGACATAGCATTACCACACGTGGAAAAAAAACAATACATTTCTACAGTAAAAAATAATAAAAAAAATACACATGTGTTTTTCAAACCTAAAGACAACATTCTGTTTAAAAGCTGTAATGTTGTAAATAGCACCTGTGAGGCTCCACATGCAAGAGAGACAGCTCTCTCCATTGTGATGCACTCAGCTCACAGAGGCAGTGGCTTAGAAACAAACATTCCAGTGGGAGCTCATGTAAAAACCCTCAGAACATGTTGGTAGCACACTTGAGAACACACAGCAGGACGAGCACATGATGGACTGCACTTGTACAGTTATGCAATGCAATGTACAGCACTTACATCCCAAACTAAGTTTAAGCTACCTGAGTAAGAAGGCAACCTTTAATACCTCTTTTCATTGCTTGTCCTAGATTTAGACAGAAGTGTCTCTTGGCTTCTCATGTGTGTAACTGTGGAGCTGCCCCTTCCTCCTGCACAATACCTCTGTGTAAATCCACTGAAAGCACCCTAAACACGAACCATTCTGAAGCCTCCAAACATCGAGGTTATGCTGTCACCTCCATCAACAGCCCAACAGAAATTAGTTTATTCACAGAAACAGCGTCACATGGGAAGGCTGAAGGCACCCACTGCCCACCATCACAACGGGCCTTCACACCCTGCTCTGTATCATAGAATCATAGAATCACAGAATGGTCTGGGTTGAAAAGAACCACAATGATCATCTGGCCGCAAACCACCAGACCAGGCTGCCCAGAGCCACGTCCAGCCTGGTCCTGAATGCCTCCAGGGATGGGACATCCACAACCTCCTTGGGCAACCTGTTCCAGTGTCACCAGCCTCTGTGTGAAAAACTTCCTCCTAATATCTAACCTAAGCTTCCCCTGTCTCAGTTTAAAACCATTCCTCTCAGTACTCTCACCACAGACCAACACACTCGGGGAGATGCTGTGAGAAACAGCTGCCAGGCACAGCACTGCATGGCTCGGAAACTAAAAGCCAGCCCTTTCCCCGTTGTTTCCTTCCTGAAGCAGGCCGCTCCCAGCCCAGCCCCTTCACCTGGGACAAGACCACCGCGGCCCTCACCACCAGCCTGGTGCGAGCTCCACACCCAGCTGCACAGTCGAACTGGAACTTCTACCTGAGTCCGTCCACCTCGCACCTCCTCCTTCCTCGCCATCCGCAGGTCTCCAGAAGTAGGAGAACACCCTGGAGAGAAAGCCGAGCATCGCGCACAGCCTCACCACCCCAAACACAGCGCCCGCTCACACACCACTGCGGCCTCCCCGCCGCGCCGCCGGCCAATCACGGCGCTGGCTCGGAGTCACGTGACGGGCCATTCGGCCGCAGCTGTCTGCTGTGCCTTCCCGCCGCGGGCGCGTGGTAGGGGCGGGCTCGGTATGGTGACTGTTGTTTGTGCTGGTGTTGTGCCTTCGGGTGCTAAGCGGGTGCTAAGCGCGGCCCGCTGATGTGGAGAAGCAGAGTACAGGGGAGAGTGCATGCATGCAAGCGATTATATGATGACTCTATGATTCTGTGAATCACGTTGTTGAGTTACTGTAATAACAACAGAAGCGTGCTTCAAAGCACTAAAACTCTAGAATGTTATAAACTTGGTAAACAGCAGAACCAAAGAATTTGGTCTCCTTCCTTCTCACCCTCCCCCTTTAGATGCTGAAAGGCAGCTTTCAGGTTTCCCTGGAGCTTTCTCTTCTCCAGGCTGAACAGCCCCAGCTCCTAGCGTGTCCTCATAGAGGGGTGTTCCATCCCTTGGATCATTTCTGTGTCCCTCCTCTAGCCATGCTCCAACACGTCCATGTCTGTCCTGTACTGAGGACTCCACATCTGGACGCAGTACTCCAGGTGAGGCCTCACCAGCACAGAGCAGAAGGGGAGGTTCACCACCCTCAGCCTGCTGATCACACTTACTGATGCAGCCCAGGATACTGCTGGCTTTCTGGGCTGCAGTGGACATTGCCGGTCTATTTGCCAGTTCTCTTGAAGTGTGCTTTAGGTATTTGGTGTAAGCTCCTTTAAATGTCATTTAGCAGAGGGCATTTTGCAAGTGAGTTTCTGATTTGGTGAGCTCAGTGTCCCAGTAGCATCACTGGGAGCAGCAGCACGAGGCCAGGGCGGGGGGGTCCAGGAGGTTTGGCAATGCAGCCTGTGCCTCTATGGAAAACTGCTGTACGGCTGTTTGTTATGGGAAGGTGGTGTGGTCTGTGAGCGGATTCCAGGGCTAGGGTAGCGGTTGTCTTCAGCAACCTTTTGTACTTGCACAGTTAGCTCAGCTCTGTTCAGGGAGGGAAGGGCTAGGGATGCATTGCAGACTGCGTGACGCTTTTTATAGAGTTCTGCACAGTTCCTAGACCAAGGAAATTCTGGCTGCCAGTAATTGCACATGGGTTCCCAGCTCTTGTTCTGGTGTAACTGGGGTGATGTGATGCATACTGGGAGGAGGGACCTCCCAGTGAGTATGAGTGCCTGTAGTCACTGATCTCTTTAGAAGGAGATAAATTCCTGTCTGAAGATCCTGCTCCTGACATTATTTATGAAAGCCTTCACAGGTTGTTTGTGCTGCTCAATCTTACTGCAAATGGAAAAGGCAAGTATTTAATCTGAATGTCCTTTAAAATGTGTATGTGCTATGTTTGTTCAGTACACCCATATATTTAGAAATATTTAATGTTTCAGTAGCATGAAGTGGATAGTATATATACTGGTCAGACTGGTTTGAACTCCTTAGATCATGATTAACGTGAAAGACAGTAAAAGCAAATAAAAATGTGTTGTAATGGGGGAGCAGTTTTGAAGCAACTGGGCCTGTACTTTGTTCTGTACATGCCCCATCACATAAGCTGGGAAACCAAACACTTTGAGGAATTGGTTCCACAGAAGCAAAGTACTTCAAAGAGCTGATTTTTAGAGCTGAAAATACCAAAGTAATACAGATCCTAACATTGGCAAATGACCTAGCACCTGCTACAGCTGCTTTGGGAATTTGAACCCTTTCAGTTGTCATTAGTAGCTGTTAAGTTGTTCTTCATAGCCTTTTACAATTTGATTCGATCGTTGTCTCTTGATATCATTTGACCTATCTTAGAATAAAAATGCGTAGTTTGTAAACCTTTTTGAGAAGTCTGTAATGTCCTGCTGGAGCTGTTACACTTTCTGCAGTCTTTGTGCAGGTTTCCTGTGCAGCTTTTAAAATTAGTAGGAATCTCTTCATACAACACCTTTGTACAGCACTTAGGATTGTAGGGTCATTTGGCCTCTGACTACCAGATTGTGCCTTGTGCCTTTTGTGTATACACAAAAAGGAGCCAGGATTTTGTACAAAATCTGAAACACAGAATTAGGGAACTAAAATAAAGGACCCAAAAAAATGGGTAGAAGCTGAAATCGGAAGTTTTTGTTGACATAGATGAAAAATCTGGAGAGTATCATGCAGTGAACCTCTGTGCAAAAAGTAAAGCAACAAATACAAGGAAATGCTCAGGAAAGGGTGAAGAAGGAATCACAGTGTAACCAGAGGAAATGCTGTAGTGCCCTGCTTGAGAGAGATGGCCTTCAGGTTCCATTCTGGCTAGAATACTTGGAATTTTCAGTTATGACTCCTGGTGTTGTTGGGTGTTGCTCTGTTTGGTGACATAAGAGTTTCTAAATTCATTTTTACTCAAAGAGATTAAATCAAGTAAATATCTGAAGAGCTCCCCAGTTCTTTCTTTTTAACTTAAAAAATCTCCCTATATTGACTTAAATGGTCAAAAGGGAAAAAAAAAACATGGTCCTATTTTAAATCTCTACTAATTTGTGTTAAACTCTTGCTCTTAGTACCTAGCAGTCTTTGAAAAGGATGTGAAGTCAGCGTTATCCATTTTCCATTGAAACACAGCCTTTGAAAGGGTCCAAAGAGTGGAAATACTTGCATAGCATGTTGTCTTCGAGCAGAAAGCCTTAATTACTCACGACAGTTTTGCTAGGCTACAGAGATTTTTCCCCTCTTCTCTAACACAGTACACAGCTATGTACCGTGTGTGATTAATTTCCATGTTTCAGACTATTAAAACTGTACCTTTTAATATTTTTTTTAGTATTAGCTTTCACTTTGAGAAGAACACAAATCATGTCAGCCCAAAATGAAAAGTAGGGGTGCTCTGAAGTTTTTTTTAGCATGCTTTAAAAGGTGATGCTCTTGTCCAAAAGTGCTGAAAATCTAATTGTGTCTTCGTTACTTCATTGAAGCGTACACAAGAGCCCCTGTCATTGCTGTAGTTGTCAAGATGCCAACATATTCAAGATAAAAGCATTCTTTCTTTCTTTCTTTTTTTTTTTTTAATTGCCTAATAAGCAGGAGAACTGGACCCAGTGTTCACTGGCCATTGCATGTCACTGCTGCCTACTAGATTTTAAATAAGTTGTGTAGTCGTCATGGTATAAGTGTGAATGTCAGTATGATGCCAACGTGCAGGTTTTATCTGTGCACTCTAGAAAGACAAGGTTAATAGAAAAAAGATAAAGAGTTCTACAGTGAAGATAAGGTTCTTGATAAGTTTTTAACTTATAGCTTCCCAACTTTTTGTGATACTTGAATTTTTACTTGTAGGTTATTCTAGGAAAATGCTGTGTTTTAAGTAGCTCTTGCTCTTTTGAAGCAAGGACTAGATTGTTGAATATCATAATCACAAGTTATGATAGTAACTAAAGCTGATAAACTACAAGTAAGATTTAATTTAGTATGCCAAGTAAAGAATAGTACAGAAAAAGATGTTTGAAACTTTTTTAATTTGCTGGTGTGATTTGGAAGCAGCTCTTAATGTGAGTAGTGCAGTCATTTTCTAGTGTATTCTGTTAATTAAAATTCAAGAAGCATTTTCCTGTTCCCTGGCTTAACTCAAGTTTTTGCTGTGCTTTTGTTCCGTATCTGAATAGATGTTGTTGAAAGCCAAAGTGTAAGGGAGAACTTTTCAAAGACGGCATGACTCACTGAGCGGTGAGGAGATCACAAAGTGTACGGGCATCTGTGTTCACAGGACTGCTTTAAACTGACAGTTAACTTTTCAGTCAGAGGTAAGCGTGAAGTTCTTTAACTGTTGAAAAATGTGCAGTAACTTTGATGTAAGGTACTCAAGGTATTTTAACAGATTGCAGGCAGTGAGATGAACAGAATGGGGCAAGCAAGCAACATGGTTGCTATTGGACAAGTTAGAAAGAAATTGCTGTAGCCGAATTACTGTGATTTTGTGAGCTTATTGGTGTCATGGTGAAGTCTGTCATTTCAGATGTCTGGTAAGTTTTAAAATCAAATGCAATTTAACATCTAGACATGTTTTAAAATGTTTGTCAATCCCTCAGATTTTTTTTCAAAAAAAAAAAAAGAAAGAAAAGAAAAAAAAGAAGGGAATTATTTGGTTGTAGGGTTACCCTCAAGTTACACGTCTCCAAAGATGTTTTTTAGATCTTCCCATAAAAGTCTGTTGAGTTTGTGTGTAGATACACAAACTTTCATTTTGTTGGTATTTATACTGTATTATGATGTATTATTGTGAACCATGGCTATATAATGTAATTTAGTTACTGAGTGCAATTAGTTGGCAAGCATGCATACTTCAAAATATAAATACAGCTCTGTACTAATTTTTACTTGTTTATTCTTCTTAAATAGAAAAAAAATTAATTGGGCACTGATCTGAGTATATAAAGAAACTAAGTTAGATTTTTGATCTTTCTTTGTCCTCTGCATTGCCATTATTATTTAGTTGCCTTTACAAAGTGTTATGACTAGGGAAGAAGGTTACAGAGAAGAGTTCAGCTATGACAGAATGCCAACTTTGGAGCGGGGAAAGCAAGAGAATGGAAATTATATACCGGATATCAAATCCAGTGACCTTCAGCTATCAAAGAGGCTGCACCCCTGCTTTATTTACAGAACGTGGATCTTTTCTTTGCTGATGGGTGTAAGTAAATTATAAAGAGTAAAAATTAAAAATTCTTGGGGAGGTTCTCTAATCTGTCCTGTTTCAGATCATTTAGGGAGTCATAACTACACCTTTGATAGGACTGAATATAAATACTTGTATGGAAAGAAACATACTTAGCAAACTTAAAATGTAACTTTTAATTGACTAATAATATTCTTTGGAGCGTTTTGCAGTAACTAAATGTGCTTCATGAAGGCTGATTTTTGTATTTAACATTAAATGAAGTACGTGTGGTAGTTGTGAATATCAACCTTTATTTATGAATTATTAATGCCTCTTTGTGAAGTATGTAAATTATCCTAATCACGTGCCTACTTTAAATTTTTATTTAAACTATTGAGAGTACTTGCCTTCATGGCATTTTGACATTAAAAATGCATGCAGTATTTAGTTGTCAAATTTTACTTTATGTTTTCATAAAGCTATGGACTTTTTTGATAGAATTCTCATGTAATGACTTACGTTTCTTACATGAACATCATAGTGATATGAATTGTTGTAGCTCTGGTAGAATCACTGGACGCTGATCTTGCACAAGCATCATGTTACTCCATGTTCTAGCCAAGTTAATTAAAGCTCATTATAGCAATTACAATTAAGTCTTCTTCTTAAGTCTTTTTTTTTTTCTTTTCTATGAGTTGGTATGTTTTGAAGACTAATTTTTGTAAGAGCTGAAATGTTTCACTGTTTATAGGGTAATAAATCATTTTTGCATAGTGAATAAAAGTAGTGCTTTACTTTCATGGAAACAACTGAACGCTTTTTTTGTTCTGACAGTCTGTGTAACGTGGCTTTCCTTTTGGATGTATGGTGACACGAAAAGAACAAAATAAGAACTAGCTTTCCTTGCATTAAATTTTCTCAGCGTATGTGTGCTAGGCAACAGAAGTTCCATGGTGAACAGAACTGTGTTCATGGGGTGGTTGCAAACTATAGAGTGACATCAGAGTGGCTAGCAATGGCTGTTCTTGTGCAGGAACACAGTGGGGTTTTTGATGAGGACTTTTTAAAGACATCAGAAATCTGCAGCTTGAAAAAAATGCCCAAATAATAAAGAACAGCAGTTCTGTCCCCCATCTTTCCCAACCTCTTTGAAGGAATGTCTACTCAGAGCAGAAAGAAAAATGGTTAGTAGAAGATACTAATCATTTGATGCTGAAAGTTTAGCCCTAATTGTGGGCTAATTCCTAATGAATGGAGTGATTAAAGAGGGAACAGCAGAAGTTGAGTGTTTATGGTTGTGCCACTGAACCAAAGTGGCAAGGGAGTTTGGAGGGAGAAAGGAGTGCAGGTGGATGTACCTTAGTCAGTATATCCTAATACTATTTTTGTTATTATTTTCTTGTTGGTAGTTGCCCATGTGAACTGTGAATTTTGGTAAAGCCAAGCAGATTATGCAAAGTAGAGGCTTACTTATGTTTTCTGGAACTTTTTTTTTTTTAATGTTGAACCCTCTGCAATTACCTTGTGATAATTTCCTTAGGTGTTTGCCAAGTCAAGGTACAGTACCTGATTCAGACATGCTTTTTTGGTATTAAGTCTTGGTAACCAGTGAAATGTATTCCTCAGAACTCAGCATGCTTAGATATTTTGCTTCAAAATTATTCACACAAAGACTACATTATTGTCCATCAGTAGCTCAGCTTGAAAGGAATTACTGATTTTTATCTTTACAGTAGTTTTATTGTACTAATTCATGTTATTTGTTGCTTTGCAGGCTTGCCTCCTTATTACCTCTGGGTTTTCACTGTATCTGGGAAATATTTTTCCATCTGAAATGGATTATTTACGTTGCGCAGCAGGTTCAGTAAGCATTCTTAATTATTTGCTGTGGCTGTTTGACAGCAAAAACAGTAAATGTTGTGTATTTATTTTCTTATTTATTTCATCTTTTTATTATTAACTTACTTCATGGAAAAATTATTTTTCTTTAACACTTTAACTTGTTAAAGTGGGTACTTTTCAGGCCACAACTAAGGGAATAGCCATTTTCACAAATGGTGTTGTGCTGCCATTTTTGTTTATCAGCTTACCATGGACAGCCATTAATTATCTGCTTGAGTGGTTTTTCTATGCCTTACTTGAAGAAAAATTTGTACTGTTATGCACTTGCAGAATTTGTTGCCTAAATGCTGTTGGAATGTATTTCAGTGTATTACATTTTTCATTATATTTTGCCATAATACCCAAGTACTGAGGCAGACTGAAGAAGTTCTCTGTATTATTATTGTTTTCTTAACAAAATGTGAATCAATCATATCTGACATTTTCAAAATCCACTAATTTTTACTGCACATCTAGGCCCTCACATTTGTCTTATGTTATTGTATCAAGCACTGCAATGGGCTGCCCAGGGAGGTGGTGGAGTCACCGACCCTGGAGGTATTCAAGGAATGTTTGGATTTTGTGTTGGGGGACGTGGTTTAGTGAGTACTACTGGTGGTAGGTGTATGGTTGGATTGAGCGATCTTGAAGGTCTTTTCCAATCTTGGTGATTCTGTGATTCTGTGATTCTGTGATTAACTTATTCTTTAGGTCTTAGCTTATAAGATGAGTCTGATGTACTTGTTTTGTTTGTGACAGGATTCTGTTCTGTCATTACTATTTTGTCAACTTGACTTGTGGATTTATTTTAAGTTAGGTGCAAGGCTAATGCTTTACACAAGTACCAGGAGTTCTGTGGGTGAGCTGTGACTTATCTTTCTGTTAGAGAGATTAGAATAATGTTAAAGCAGTTTTTGAAGCCACTGTCTTCGCTGAACTGTTACACTGTGCACCATTAATGTAGTTACTGAGATATATCTTTTTCTGCCTCAAATATGGTCTCTTTGAACTTTGTATTTACTGAGAATTTCTAAAGATACAGAAGGTTAAGTGACAAATCACTTTTATGTTGGGTTTGAATGGCTTGCTGTTGTTGAAGACGTGTATGTTTGGGTCTGTATGTGGGCAACGTGTTTCAGCTACTGCTGCAGATAATGGCAGTGTAGTTGGAAGAGTCTATAGAACTGTATAATCTACTGACTACTAAATGTCTGGCTTACCAAGAGCAGAATTGCTCTCTAGAATGTATTGACCATCTTGACTAGGAATAGAATTCAGTTGTCTAACTGCAGTCACATTGTGTTCTAGAGACCCTAGGGCGTTCAGGATATAAATGTATCAATTCATGATGTTAAAGATGGGTCACTTAGGTGCCAAGAATTTTGAATTTCCATATTAATCTAATTATAGGGGTTTCATTGTTAAGCTGTCAGTGCTCAGACTTGTTAGAAGATAATTAGTGAACAAATGCAACGGTTATTACATGATTCATCAGTTAACCTGAAAATCTTATCCATAATTTTAGTTGAGTATATTCATATTTTACTTATGAATATATTGTACAATTGCATACATGTGAAAAACAGAGTTGGATCCGTAATAGTAATATATCTAATGTGGTGGGGAGCAACTGGGGCTTGAGAAATTGCTTTGTGAAACTTTTCCTTTTTGTGTGATTTTTCCATTTAGCTCTGCTCTTTTGTAGTGAAATTTTCCTAGTGAAACTAACAGAGGTTCTAGGCATGATTCTTAAATTGTAATGTCTCAGCAGACTGGTTTTTATCAAGTTCTTCAGAAGAGTGTGGTTGAGATTTTAAACAACCATTACGTTGTATTTTTAAAAGAATATGGAGGCCCAGTGCAGGAGTAGCTGTGCTATTCTTTTCCTTCTTAAAGATGTTCTAGAGTTAATTTAGCTAACAAAGGCATGGAATGACTCATGAGACTTCCATGCTTTCCTTTATGCATCACATTGTGCTGGGTAGCTAGTCAAAAGTGAGGATATGGAAACTTCTAGTAATCCTCCAGAACCAGTTGTAATTAATGAGCCCAGTGAAGGAGGATGGTCTTTCCTCAGAGTTTCTATTTTCAGTTTGTCTAATTATTAGCTGTAATATGTAATATTAAATCTGATTCAATTAAAAACACATATAGAAAAATATATTTAATATTCTTTGTGCAGAATATCCCACTAGTTTTCTCTCTTAATTTTCCCAGTGTATTCCTTCAGCAGTTGTGAGCTTTGCTATAGCAAGGAATAAAATTAATGTGGTAAGTGAAAGATTTTTTTTGGCAATTATATCAATTATATCTTTTTTTTTTCCTCTTGTTTGTAAGATGAGAGCGAAACCCATTCTGAAATTTGTTTTACAGATACCCAATTTTCAGATTCTGTTTGTCTCTACATTTGCTGTTACAACAACATGTTTAATTTGGTTTGGATGCAAACTTGTCCTGAATCCGTCAGCTATAAATGTAAGTTAATAGAATAATTGCTAATTAAAGCAACATTTATCTTTGCTTTACAAAAAAAAAAAAAAAAAAAAAGTAACAACATAGTTTTCAGTCTACAGAGATCATCTGCCAGTAACTTTACTTTCTGGGGTAAGACAAGACCTGAAAAATTGAAATCAGAAATAAAACCTCATGATACAGCTAACTTACTGGAGATGAGTATGAAAATGACTTTCTTGTATTTTAAGTTCAGGAGTATGAATGAGATGTTGAAGGGTAATCCACTTTTACCAACAGTCTTTTTATTTTTCTTTTGATCGAAGAAACTTCTTAAAAAACTATTGTTTAAATTATTTGATTTTTTTTTTTCTGAAAGAGCAGGATCAGAATAACACTGAAAACAGTTTAGTACTTCAGTTATAGATAAGGCAATTTTCAGGGTCAAATTATATTGAAATGGAAGTGTCCCAAGCAGTGGTATTGTATGACATCTTCAGATTAAGTATAACTCTTTCTTGGATCTTCTACATTGTACAGTTTTGCTTCTGAAGTCATCAAGTAAAGAAAGTTTTGATGAATGTTTCTCCTATATATTGTCAACAAAGAGAAGGCAGCTGTTAGTATTATTTAAAATGCACTTATTTCATGCAGGGGAGAGTTCTTTGTTTTTGAATCACAGCCTTAACACTTGTCTTTGGTAGTCTAAGCCAAACAGTAACATTATAGGGTTTTTTGGTTATGGTAAAATGTTCTGAGTCCTCTATTCTATATAAGAATATGAAGTGTGAGAATAATTCTGTGAAGTAATATAGCAGTAGTAGGTATTATTGTTAGTGTTGATAAATGCTCAGACTATCACAGAACAGCTCAATACAACTATGTCAAACATTTTACATGAATGTTAATGACAGACACCAGTCTGTCCCTGTAATTACGGTGCTTCTGGACCCAAACTTGAATATCTACTTGACACTGCACTGTAAATGTGGCCTTGTCAGCATATCTTGGTACCAGTGCTACATGTCAAAACATTGTAGTTTGCAGGCTGGATTCTATACCCAAAAGAGCCTTTAAAATCTGCCAGCTATGACCTTTTTCAAAATAAATATGTATATATATGTAATGAAAGGTAATGTTGGAGAAAAACTTAGATTTGATCATCCCAGAAATAGGTCTACCATGAAGAAGCACTTAGTTCACTGAGCTGCGTTTTACTCAGCTTGTATAGATTTTTAATGGAGTTAGTTCTCCTTGAACTTTTGGTGCTTTACCCAATGGCCACATCTAGCCACCAAATTTTTTTTTTGGGCTGCTACTGGAAAAACATTGTGCTTCCAAAGGCTTACAGAGGGAGATCTACTCTGCCTAACTTGAACACTTCTAGAAGATTATTAAACCCACGTAGAGTTGGAATTGTCTCATGAAAAGAGGTAGATAATGAACTGAAGAAAAATATTCCATTCGGTGTATTCTTGTCTTGAAGATGAACAATGGCAGAAGGGATGGCAGCATATATTTTTTTTTACATGGTAATGTAGTCTGTTAGACCTGGAAGAGTTGCAAAATCGCATCTACTAGCACTAGGCAGAACACAGAGCTAGGATTCTTGGCCCAGTTCTTTGGAATGTGTTTTCATTCAGTATTAGGCATTGCATCAGACAATTTGCATTGCAGCGTAGAGTTTGGAAGCCTGTGGCCCTCTTTCTCTCCCAGTGGATTTCCTTTGCCTCACAGGCTAGTCAGGCTCCCTCTTGTTTATCTTCTTGCTTTTTCTATGAGTTTTTATGATTTGCTGCACTGTTCTGGTTTCATTTCTGCAAAATGCAGCAATACCCAGAACATTCCCCATGTTATTAACTGCTTTTTTGGGAGACAGTGGTGTACTGTTTTTCAGGCAGATCATTCTCATAATTGAAATAAATATCTCCTTCTCAGATTAAGTATTCTCAGTATTATGTAGATAACTAAGTGTTCTAGAAATTCGTCAAAAATAAAAAGTTTTTAAAAGCATCCAATCAGCAGAGCATCTAAATATCACAGCATGTAGATAGCTGGATCCTGCCCCATTTGTTACTTTTAATATCAAAGATGTAACTTATTTATGTCTGGAATTCCACTGACAGATAAATTTCAACTTGATTCTACTTATTCTGCTGGAAATCTTCATGGCAACTACTGTGATCATTTCAGCTAGATCTACTGAAGACTGCTGTATGAGAAAGAAAGTAGGTACCCTAAGGTTAGAGTTGATAAAGAGTTGATTGTTTTTTGATGTTTCTCTAAGTAACTGTAAAAAAGTGTTAGATTTTTCCTGTATTATGTGTGATACCTGGACAATAAATATTGGCTTCAGGTTTTTCCTTAAGTGCTTTTCCAAAACAAACTCTTGTTTCTGTGTTACTTTTTTTACCTACTACTGAAGCCATTTCATGATTTGGTGGAAGCACTGTTTGCTAGACAAAGTCATACTGTAAATGTCTTCCTTCAGTTACCGTGTCAGCAAAATCAGAAGGATTTACATCAGATTTTCAGAAATCTTTCAGACTTTGAAAGGCTAAGGAAGAAAGTAGAAAAGAGCGATGGCTGTATTCCACTGTTGAGTGGTGGTAGTATAACAGCTCATCTGGGACTACTTTGTTTATTTTCAGTGTGACTGATGCACTCTGACACTGTCAAGTATTGCCAAATGTCACTTTTGGTTCTGATGGGCCAACCAGACGTTACGTGCCACCTGTAACAGGATCTGTAACAAGTTTTACAAAATGTAAAAACAAATCTATTATTTGCATATTATTCAGTCACAATTTTTAATTTCTTCTAGAATGCCACATACGATAGTACCATTGCTTTGAGTAATGTCAGCTTTCCTGCCCGAATTCTGAAGTCATACTCAGTAAGTACATGTTTTCTGTCTTTATATCAATTTATTCTTGCATCATTATAAGTGCCAAAATCCTTTAAAGTCAGAAACAGATTGATGTAGGTAAGCACTGCAAGAATTAGAAATATGAGATGGATCCTAAAATGCTTCCTTTTAGAATATTATAAGATAAATAACTGCCATGTACATTGGGAAAAAGATTACTTAATGACCTAAGGATAAATACTGTAAACTGAACTGTTGTTTAGTGGAGCTAATAAATGAGAGTATAAACATGCATAATAAAGCTGAACTTGCTTTCATTTAAGCCAGCTGGAGTTTTGCCATATTTTACATCTGTGGAACATTGACTTTTTGTATATCTAACAGCATAAATGCTATTTTTTTTTTCCCAGGGAGTTCTTTTCCACAGGCAAATAGGAATTTTGTTTTTTAAACGAACTATTTATAACTTGTGTGTTCTACTTTGTTTTAGGTAATTGAAGTGATAATTGGAATTTCATCAGTATTTGGTGGCATAATTGCTTTAAATATGGATGTTCTGGTGTCAGGTCCATATCTTTCAGTAACATTCTTTTGGATCTTGGTTGCTGTAAGTAGTTCAAAATGAATGTACTCTTTTAAAACAGCGCATTTGATTTTTCTTTCTCTTTTTCACTGTGCTGGAATGTTTATTTGACCCTAATATTAATTGGAAATTTCTGCATTGCAAATAAATACTTCAGTATATCTAGTCTATTATGTAATGATGGTTCTACTTTGATTTTTAAGACTTTGGTCCTTAAAACATATTGTGATACATTTTCAGTCCCCAGTAACATGGAAATGAGTAATAAGGGTTTTAAAGACGTTGTGTTTTGTGAAACAATTCCTAGATTTTAGAGTATTTCAGGCTGCAAAATAAGAAGTTGTGTTAAATTTTAGTGTGATAGGTTCCTCAGGATATCACCTTTAGCTCATCAGAATTAACTGGATTAAAAGCCTGAGACTGTGTTTGGTAATGCTTGTCACTAATAACAGCCTGCACCTAGGAACAGTGCAGTCGTAAAGAATGGTGTGTTACTCTGCTTGCCAAAAGCTGAACAAGCTGAGAAGGATGGCAATGAACACTAGTTTTATATATGGCTCCTATGTCTGGAAAATCCCTCTCAGGAAATGGAAAAGGATTGTAAACAACTTCTTCAGCATGCAAAACTCACAGCGTTCTGTGGGGCTCATTAGATTTTAAGGCAGAAACGTCAAGTTTTGTGGTTAATATTTCATTATGTGGAGGTTTAATGCATGATCCTCATTTAAATGTAAGCTAAATGAAGATTAGTTTTATCTCTGTTTAATTAATTGATTCACAGTACTGTCACTAAAAATATATGCAGTTTCATGTCTTCATTAAATTTAGGATGTGATCTGTGACTAGTGGGAATCACTGTTACACAGTTGTAAACTGTGCAATTTTCAAGTAGGTAAATCCTTATTTGTTACACTTCCTTATCTTGTACTCTATTTAGTGCTTTCCTAGTGCTATCGCAAGTCATGTGGCTGCTGAATATCCAAGTAAATGTCTGGTAAGTGTGTAAAGTCCTTGAATTTTGCCATTAGAATATATAATAATATTCATATTTGCTCGTTTGTTTGTAGTTACGTGTACAAATGCAACAGATGTATTGTGTAACAAGAATGTAAGTTGATTTTTCTGAAAAGAAGTCCCGTCCATGAAATTCTAAGAACTGGTGGGTTTTTTGTTTGTTTGTTTTATTTTTACTGGTTTCTTAGAAATGGACACTGCTTTATGGAAAAAAAATGCCTCGTATGGTACACAGAGAAATGCTTTCATGCTCCTGAGCTCCATTCCATTCCCTTTCCATTATGTGCTTTCTGAAGGAAGAAAATTAGGGGTGCAGTCCATATAGGATCTAGAACCTGTTATAAACAAATTTCTAATCTGTATGACTAGCAAGAAAACTGAAGAATGTTCTATAAAGCACATTTATTCCCTGAGTGTCCCAGATGTGTAGTTAAGTCTCCTTAAAACATCTGCTCTAAGTTACAGTCAGTCAACCATACTTAAGTCAGTCATAATGCATGACCACAACAGAAGTCAGAATTTGATCCTTTAGGATGATATTTGAATGAAAACTAAGCTGCTATTTTATTGTAATAAATTTGCCTCAAAGCACTCAATTTGATTTGAATGGTTGTTTCAGACTTTAAGTCTGCAATATCTGCTGTTAATTGTCAGTATTTCATACAAACTGAAAAAGAAATGATACTTCTTTACTAGCTTTCTAAATTTTGTATTGTTTCCTCTATCTGCATTTGAAAGACACTTTTATAATTAGACAAAAGACCCATCACACTTCTGAAAAGGAAAATGAATTATAAAACAGGAGTATTTAGGCTAGGAAATTTAGTCAAAGCTTGCTTCTGTATCTCCATACAGTAAATGGCTGTTAAGATTTATCTTGTATGTGTAATCTTACACTTCTGTTATGCTTGCTTAGGGGAATACAGCTCACAAACAACATTTTTACTTGTTTTTTTCCCCTTTTAATATTTATAATCTTGTTTTATTTAGGTTGAGGTCCTGATTGCCATTAGCAGTGTCACATCCCCACTGTTGTTCACTGCTTCTGGATACTTATCCTTCAGTATCATGCAAGTTGTTGACATCTTTAAAAATTATCCACCTGCTGTTAAAGTACGTATTTTGATGCAATTGGAAAATTAACATTTACCAATTAATGTAGCAACAAAAGAATGAAGATATCCATGCCTCTATTTTCAGCAGTCTTATGATGTACTACTGTTGCTTCTGATGTTGATGCTGCTAATTCAGGCATGCCTTACTATCGGAACTGTAATACAGTGTGTAAATTACAAGACAAAAATGAAACTGCAGGATTCGTCCTGGACAGAATCGCAGGTTAAAAAACAGGAGTACAGAACTACAGAGGTATGTATTTGTAACCACAATGAAGTTTAAATAAGTAGCATAAATTTATAGCAAAGATGATAGGCCTTGCATGACCCTTGCATGACCCTATGAGAAATCAATGAAATTAAATGTTTTAAATGCTGGCAGAAGTTTTGGACCATGAAATGAGTTGTCAGTATAGTTGTGTCTTTTCAACGGCTGTGAATTTCCAAGGGGAATGAATTTGCTAAGCATAGTTAGTTCTAAGTTCCTTGAACTGCAGATGAGAAGTGTTAGGTACACTGAGCATAGCATCAACACTTGGAAAGCTGCATGAGTGGCTACTTGTGCTGGTCAGTTTGAAGTAGTGAACAGAGGAGAGTGTCTGGAATCCCAGGGCTCTGCATGTCCTAACTATTCTACTAAAGTCGGCAATGAAGATCAAAATTGACATCCTGTGTTTCCTTCCTGCACTTAAGTGTTTGAGCCATTCTTTCAGTTACAGATATATAAATACTTTCATAGAGCATGGTGATGCCAGTATTGCTGTTATTCATGTGACTTGAGTGGTCTTCCAGGGAATAGTGAAATCCAAATCATGTCAGATATGCACAGATTGACTACATGCATCTCCTAGCACAGCAAAGCACATTTAGCCCGTAGGCTTTCCTCATCTCTTCTGAACAAAGCAAAGTGCTGTATTAAAGAACAGGGAAGAGTAAGTCGTGTTAGCTGGATGGTTTCTGTATGGCTCAGCATTGAAAAGGTTGAGTGCTGGATTCAGTCCTTTCTCTAAAAGGAGCACCCACAATGAATCAGCACAGCTAGAATGTGCAGGAAGTACACAGCAACAGCACGGCTGTTACACAATTGGTAATAGAAAATGGAAGCTGTGGATTTAAGTGCCCTTCAGGCTGCTGACGGCATTCAGTATAAGTCACTGATCTTTTGGTTCTGTGACCTGAGAGCTATGTTCTGCATAAAAGATGGAACTCAGCAGCATTTCACAGAATCACAGAATTGTAGGGGTTGGAAGGGACCTCCAGAGATCATCGAGTCCAACCCCCACAGCTGTAAGTTACATTTTTGAGCTTAAGTGATGGCATGGCTAAACCATTCTCTTCAGGTATCAGTTAAATGCCAAAAAGAAGCAATTTTTCTAGAAAAGCAACATCTTATTATTTGCCTTGTAGTGTTTGAACACAGGAATAATGTGACAGGTGAAGGTGTATGTCTCTGTGGCTTTTAAGTAGTTGCATTCTTAGGCAAGATCTTAATTTACTTGCATGTGTGTAGATGAATCTTGCTTCAGTTGCATTGTTGGGACTACTGCTACTTACTACTTTGAGTTCAGAGATTTAGGTTGTAGAGCTTTTAAATAATTTTTTGACAAAAAAAAATCGACAATATCTGAAGTTGTGTGTTTAAAGTAGGATTTTGACCAAATTTCGTTGGCCCAAATGTTTAAGTACTACACTGTTTACATTATTATATTTGTCTGTTGTAAATATGTACTATACAGTATACAAAGCTTTACAATTTACAGTATATACAGTATTCAGACTATAGCTGTGTTTATGTTCTCCCAGATTGTCTCATGTTTACTTGCTTTAAATTCTGTTTTTAACCAAAATGTTGTTTTGTGTTTCCATTTGTTTGAAATTTTTTTACTTCTAGGTTTCCAATAATACCTTAAAGGATTTTGACAAAGACAAAGCCTGGAAAGCAGTTGTGGTGCAGATGGCTCAGTAGTTTGGATTCTGCAAATACAGCCACTACAGTACAATCCAATGCTATAAATCTACTGTTTGAACTAAGGCTTAAAAACTTTCCAGTTTATAAACAGCAACATAGTTACAGCAGTAGGAGCCAATGAATAACACAATAAATATTGCCTTTCTAATCATTTTTGAAATATGTTGATAACATTTTTAACAAATCTGTCTTTTCTGTTGGTATCTGCATCTTAGTCTTTCTTTTGAAGTTATCATTGGGGAAAAAAGTAATGACTCACACACTGACAGCGAAATAAAACATGACTGTATGCAGTAGGCTTCGAGTGTTTGCAAGAGATTGCAATAACTGCAGTTATGCAGTATGTGTAACTGATAAATGCTTTTGTAAAGTTATGAATACAAATTACAATTGTTATTTCTGCTTATACTTCACTTTTGTAGGAGTTGTAAGTTCTTTTTTGTTTCATTGCTTTTATATAAATAAAAGTCTGTTATCTGAAAGCTCAAGGATATGGATTGATATGCTACCTGTAGAGATGAAAATAGAATAATTTCTCAAATTCAGCTTCATCTTCTGACTTTTAAGGGAGGAAGGGAGATTTGCTGTCAAAAATCAAAGTAAAAGTAAAACAAACAAACAACAAACACATACAGCCAAATAACCAGAGATCCCACTGATAGGAGTTTTTTCACACTTGAAAATGTATGTTTGGCATGTTATTTTTCATTTATTTCTTTTCCTTACTATCTTTAAAACTTAAGGGATGTAGTTGCTCTTTTTTTTTTTTTTTTTTTTTTTTTTTGTAGTTGCTATGCTTGTAGTTGTAGTAGTAAGTAGTAAGTAGTAATGCTTGTAGTTGCTGGGGTGTTCAAGGAAAGACTGGATGTTGCGTTGAGGGACATGGTTTAGTAGGAGCTATTGGGAATAGGTGAACGGTTGGACTGGGTGATCTTTTAGGTCTTTTCCAACCTTAGTGATTCTATGATTCTATGATTCTATGATTTAACTATATCCTCCATTCAGATTGCCTTTACTTCCTATGTGAATTAAGATTGAATAGGTTATGAACAATATAAATTTCCACATTGATAGACTTTTGAATTTACATTGGGTTAGCTGCAAAGTGGTGGGGTTTTTTTGTCTGTTTTTTTTTTTTCCTGTTTGTTTTTGAAAGATTGAATGCAGAAGTTCATTCTTTCTCTTTGAATGTGCAACCAAATCATTTATTCAGAACATGGTGGAAAGCTCTCCAATTTTGGGGAGGGGAATTGAGAAACAGGTATGTCGGTGAGGGTTGGAGCCCTTCAGGTATGTTAGTGTGTTTTTTTGGTTCTGTTTAGGAGAGCTGATATAATTTTAGAATTTTAATATACAGAGAATACTCTTTCAAGTTTATAGCAGTGCTTCTTAAGAACACATACAGAAATCTCTCCATTCACATAAAAAAGTGGGTTGTTTTGGCCTAGGCTAATTCATCATCAACCAGAGGATGCTGCTGCTGTTTACTGGTCCTGGTGGGAACATTTTATCAGCAAGGCAAATAAACAATATTACCATCTCTGCTACAGTCTTGCAATTGAAGGGTTTGAATGCATCTCAGCTGCTGGCTTTCTTGTATGTGATGAAGTGCCTTGGATAAAATGAATCTGTGCCTAAAAGAGGTATCTTTTTTGTGAAGGGATGTTTGGCTTTGATTATGAAGAAGGTGAGATCTAATTAGATCTTCTATTACTGAGCACTGGTGGAGATTAGTAATAAGTGACACGTGCTTAAGGAATCTGCTTTCCTCAGAAGGCCCTACTTACAAGGCACTGAGCTTCTTTAGTCTCTTTTTGTGTCAAATGATTTGAGATGCTCTTCCAAATGGTAAGAATCTTTTAAACTGCTACTGATTTTGAGTGTTCTCTCAGGAATGACCTGGAAGAGCCTAATTATTACAGAGTGTAATCAAGTTTGTTTACCTTTCCTGGGAAACTGAAGTATTTTAATGATAGGTGAAGAAAAAAGCATTCGTCTAAAATAAAGAGGAAACTAAATAGACTATGGATACTAGTCTGCAAGTTGACTTATCTTAAGCAAGAAAGAAAATTGTGGAAGTAGGAGGAAGGCTTTTACACCATAACCAATATAGGGCTGGCAGTTGATATGAAAATGCTTTTTCAGGCTTCCCTATAAATCTCACTCTGTGGTCAAATGCATTTGTATTTCAAAGCAACAGCCCCTGCAGGCCCCTGCTACCCCCAGACAAGTGACCTGTGTGTTGGTGTATGCCACAGTAAATCTCTTGATTGCTTGTAGCATTCACTAGGGCGTGCTGATAGATGATGTGACTTTAAAATAAGGAGAAGGCCCTGGTATAACCTAAGGGTTGGTTCTTCCCATGGAAATAAGGTGTCTTCTGGTCGGATTCCAGACATGAAACGATACACCACAGTTAAAAGCTACCTGCAGTTTTTAAGATTGCCAAAGCAAGGATTGGAGGAAGATTTCCAGAGTGTTTGAGAGGTTTGGTATTTGCCCTGAACAACTCATAGGTGCAGACTTATGCTTCTTTGGCGCATTTAAGCCTGGTCGGAAACCTACAGACATAAATCCAAGGGACAAAAGTCATTGCCCCCTCTAGTGGCAGCTTGGTGACACAACACCGTGCCGTGCTGCAGGGGTCCTGCTGGGAGTCTGATGGAACTGGAACTCAGCGGAATGACTATTATGTACAGCCGCTTGTTTTACCAGGGATTAAGGTCCTAGTTTATAAGTAAATAAACAAAAAATAGTCTTAGCTAAAATAAATAAATATGGCTGAGACACTTAGCTTTTTAGATCTTTCCTATCATTCATATCCAGCAGCAGAGAGGGGAGATTGGCATGAGATGCCTAAGCTGATGTAACCCAGTGCTGAAATGGGTTGCCTCCTCTGGCCTTCTTCCCCATGCTACCAGTGACTGGTATCTGACTATACTCACAGAAATTTATCAATTAAAGGAAAAAAACAAAACAAAACACTTTTCTGCTGTTTTAGTCAGCCAGCTTAAGACACTGAAAAACTCAATGGCCCTCTTTAAAACTTGGGATATGACTTCAGTGGAAGTAGATCACCAGAATATTTGTTTTTAGTGCCTCTCTTCTCTCTCCCCATCACATTCCTTACCTATGGTTTGCACAGTCATGTGCACCATCTCGTTTCCATCCCCTTTTCCAGAAATTAGACTTGTACGTGATCCATACCAGGAACTGCAACTTATGACTGACCGTACAATTTGTGTTGGTAGAGCACTATCAATAGAGTTAAATGTATTCTCCAAATAAGAAAATGGCATGCCTTGTGATCTGTGTTTTGTGTTTCTGAAGAGTATCCATCAGATCAAAATAATAAGATCTAAATTAGTTTCAGAAACTGCATTAGTCAGGCTTCTTTGGCGACTGATTTGGTTTTATAATATTTTCCTGTTTTTTCAGATGCTAGAAGTACTAACATTTGTATGTTACTGAGTGGGAAGTCCCCCAGGGAGAAGCCGACAACCTGAAGATTATGCGAGTGTCATTTATTTTGCATATGTATTTTTAGGGTTGCATCTTCAAAAGATGAGATTTGGATTATTTTTTTTCCCTAAGTTTGTGTTACCTGTCTAATGCTGAGGTGCTTCACTATAAAATTTTTCTGCCTCTGGGAAAGCATCCAAGGAGTGAAGTAACAAAACTGGAGCTGGGCATGATGATGAATCAGATTTGTGCAGAAGGAGAACCATGCTAGCTTTAAGTGATGAAGACGAAAACAATTTGTATTGGCCAATTAATTTCAAATGCGTATTTTGTTGATATCAAATTAGGATCATCAAATATGATTTCAAAAAATATGTTTTTCATACATCCTTTTTCAAGACAGGAGAGGTCTCCCAGTATAAAATATCCTGGTGGAATGGTGGAGCTTTCCTCAGAGTATAATTTGAACTTTTTAGAAATGAATTTACCTTTCCAGGTCAGTGTTCATTCTTTCAAAAACTGCACCTCTTCAGTGAACAAGTTATAATTTTTCCTTTCCATCCTGTGAAGATCAGCTATTACAGGAAGAGAAAATATAAAACCAATACTTTATTTTTTGAAAGGTGAATGATTTTCCCCCGAACTCACTCATTTTTAAAATCTGATACAACTCCTAATCTGAGAACTCCTTATTGCATGCATGTTAGCAAGCGGCCATTTCTTCAGAGGGCAGACTCATAGGTTTAAACTGGCTCTGCACTTTTCTGTTCTACTTATGATCTGTGGAGACAGATCACAGATATCAGGAACCACCCAGAAATGGTTGCCCAGCACTGGTTGCTTTCAGAAGCCCTATGAGAGAGGAGATGCTGATGGCACACTACCTACCTCTGTACTGTTCTCTTTGTCTCTGTAATAGAATGTAGGCTGGCTTGCCCACTGCCCCCTAAGGACAGTGCAGGGATTATTATTGATCTTGAGTCTCACCATTTACCCAATAACCAGGATTAATATCAACTGCTCTGGTATTTGTTTTTCTAGACAAAGACCTTGATTCACTGGGGCTCAGTTCTGGGGATATGCACTGTTTGCCAGCAGTCCTGGTTTGAATTATTCACGTCCTTCTGATGCTGTTTTACCCAGTTCCACTGAAGTCTATGGAAAGAGTTTCATTTAATTCAATATGGTTCATCTTTCAGTCTCTGTATTTATTTTTTATGTTCTTTCCAACATCTGATTTATATAAAAAGCTACATAAAATCAGAATTTTATCCACGTTGTATAAACCCTGAAGTTCAAGATTGAAATGGAAATGAAAAACGATAGCATAAAAACATAAACCTACTCTGAACTGCCTGTTTTTGTGGAGTAGGTTCCAGAAAGACACTTCTGATGCTTCAATCTGGCCTGCCTAAAAAACCCCAAATCCCTCAAATCACACAACATCACTCTTTGTTACAAAGTTGCCAAATTGCATTGGTGTCCTTTCATAGTTTACATTGTGGTCCCACAGCCCTCAGTTCAACTGAGGGATTGAGATGTTACTGATGGCACCTTTGGACAGAGTTGCTGCTGCTTATGTTTTCAAACCATAATATCCAGTATGACAATTTCTTTAATGATCTTTCTGTTGTAGAAGTTATTTTTTCAGTTGTACAGTCACTCTGGGCCAAACTCTGAGAATCAGACACGTGACATAGAGCAGGTATTTGCCTGGTGGCTAGCAGAAAAAGAAGCAGTAAAGAAGTACAAGATCTGCTCCAAAAGCAATGCCTCCCATTTTTTAATTTGACCCACAGAGCCAGAGTCAGATAGTGGTATGGCAATAAAGCTTGAACCTTCCCACCAGTATTTCATTCAATGTTGTTGCTTTGTGACACTTGCAGCACTGAAGCAGGTTCCAGCTCATAGAAGTTTCCTGCCATCTTACTGTCAGATCTATCATGAAGGATTATCAGTTCAGAGACTTTGAAAAAACAAGTTGGCTGAAGGTCAGCATGCTTTCTCAAAAACATATGTCCTAAGCCAAGAAAGGATTTAATTAAAGTAAAACACAAACTAAACCCTGGTGTTCCACTTTCTCAAACTGCTCTCTTCTTCTCATCCTTACTCCTCAGCTGTTGTTACATAAATATTTATACAACATTGTAAATTACTTCTAAACCACTTAGACTTGATCAGCACAGGTTCCATGCTGATGTAAGCATCCAATTACTTACTAGAGCCCTGCATAGTAAGGCTAAATATGTCATTTCTTTTAGGATTTTTAGGACTTTGACTTCTGAAGTCACTGGTAATCCAATTTACAAAAAAAAAAAAAAACACACCAGAACCCTTTTCTATGAAACCTAGCAGTACTGGTAATAGCTATCTGCAATTTGGTTTCAGCAATCTTCTTATTATAACTGTGAATGAGGCAGTTTTTGCCCAATGATGAAACGTGTTCATAAATGCAAGATATGGTGTCCTTTCTTATGATCAAGAACAAAGAGACGTTTTCCTTTCTTACCATCCAAAAAGAGAACTTGTATCATCATTATATAGATGGAGACCCCTGGAAATTAACAAAATTAATAACTGTTCATATTTGACTATTTCTGCACAAAGCCACAGAATGTATGACTTAAGCAATCACTTAGTCAGAATGTTTTTTTTCTCTGATAGAATATTTAGCTGTCTTTATAACATACTGCAGGAGCTCTGGAATCTCATTCCAGAGAACAGAGCAGTCAATGACAGCAGATGTTCACCTTGCCAAATGCAGGATATTCACAGGTTACTCACATATAGGTGTGCACTTAGAAAGACAAACCAAATCTGAGTCGGGTCTAGAAAACTGACCACGTTACAACATCAAATACAGTCAGAAATGTTCTGTTGCTTCACTGTCTTCTCTCCTGCGAGAGAGCATTCACAAGTAAAATCTGATATTTAAGATGTCCTGGTAATGTACATCTTACAGTGGTAACTGAGAATGCAAAAAATGTTAACCTTCAAGATACCTCATTTACCCCCAGGGTTCTTCAGGAAGATGAAGTAGATCCATTAGTCATTCGGCTACTTAAGGAACATTTGAGTACAGTTTGCATAACTATAAAGTTTGGCCTTAAAGATGCATTCCCTTCTATTACATGAGAAGAGAATGAAATTTTATAGCTTTTAAAAGCCTCCTTTAGAAACTTGCACAGCTTCCATGACTGCTGTAACATTCGCAATGCCTGTGAGATCGATTGTATGTGAAAAGTGCTTACATACTTTTGTTCTTACTTTTTGGAAAGCTATGCTTCTAGCAGGTACTAAAGGTAGAAATAACGGCATCCTCTGAAGGCAAGGCCTTCCTTTTTACATGCTTACAATACGAGGTTTCCTACCACTGGAGGATATTGCTTGCATGGCATGTATTTAAAGCACAGCAAATAACTACTGTTGCAAGAAAAAAGTGCATTTTAGTTTGGTAATTAAAGAACTATTTTAAAGTAGTCTTATCTTACTGATTCAAAGGAACATTGGATTCTTCTCCGCGAATAACAAATGCATAGAGCAATTAAAAGATCAAAGTATTTGAAGGAGGATGCAGGCTGTGAAGTTGTCATTTACAGAGTACGTACTTCTGCCCTGAGACTCTCCAACGTTCCATACTCCATCAGTCAGCTGACTGGATGCCCACAGCCTGCACAATCATCTTAAATATGGCGTCTTAAAAAAACCCACAAATTGTTCCTTTTTAGAAATACAAAAACAAAGCACACTTCTAATCAGAATAATAGGTTGTTTCTCTGGACTTCCCCAGAGTCTGATTTCTTCCTTTTCAGTAGGAGGATTGTTGTTAAGTACAAAAACAAAGATTATGCAACAGTTCAGAAAGTACGGACAGATTTACTTCCAATCATGCAAGCCCACACATACAGAAGTTTTTAAGTGGATGTTAAAGTATTTTTAAGTGGCATGTGAATATCATTCGCTCACTTAAAATTTGTTTCATATGACTGAGTGTTTGATGATATGAACAAGAGGAACTTGGCAGGGTTTTAATTTTAGATCTGCCCTCAGAGTAAGGAGGGCAGTGCCAACCCAGTGCCTGAACAAAGTGTTTTTTTCACACTAGGCTGAGGGTTAGTCAAAGGATCAATCTGCCAGTGTTTCATTTCCAGAGGGCAAATAGGCAGTGGAATTCCTTTAGAGTTATTGAGGTATTGATTAGATTTAGTGAAACACAGCTTACAATAATGTGATTTATTTTAGAAGACTTATGGAATACAGCTGCTTCTGTATTCCTCTCCAAGCACGTCGTTAAAATGCCAGCAGTGGAATACCACAGGATGCTGAAGAAAAAAAGCAAGAAGAGTGAAGCATATACAGATAGAGGTGTTATTCTTTTTTAAAAAAATTGGTTTTAAAAGTAGTCAAGACATAGTTTGCAATTAATACATTTTTAAAGTATGAATGCTGTATTTTTTTTTTTTCCCCACTGATATAAACAAAATGGTTGGACTGAGCCCAATTGTGTGAGCTTCAACAAGACCAAGTGCTGAGTTCTGCACTTTGGTCACAGCCACCTCATACCCCTCTGGGTATGGTATACCTGTCTAAGGCAGATTGACTGGAAAGCTGTGTGGAGGAAAAGGTTCTGAGGGTATTAGCTGACTGCCATCTAAACATCTGCCACCAATGTGCCCAGGTGGCTAAGAAGGCCAATGGCATCTTGGCTCGTATCAGAAATAGTGTAGTCCTTGCCAGCAGGCTAGGGAGATGACAGTGCCCCTTTAATCTGTTGAGGTGGCAACTGAAGTGCTATGTTCAGTTTTGGGCCCCTCAGTACAAGAAACACATTGATGCCCTGGAGCGTGTTCAGAGAAGGGCAATAAAGCTGGCGAGGAGTCTGAAGCACAAATCTTGTGAGGATTAGCTGAGGGAACTGGGATCATTTAGTCTGGAGAAGAGGAGGCTCTGGGCAACCTTATTGCTTTCTACAACTACTTGAAAGGAGGTTGCGGCGAGGTGAGGATCAGCCTCTTGTCCTGGCTAACTAGTAATGTGACAAGAGGGAATGGCCATAAGTTGTGCTGGGGAGGTTCAGGGTGGATATTAGGAAAAACTTATTCTCCAAAAGAGTGGTCAGGCACTGAAATGGGCTGCCCAGGGAGGTGGTGGAGCCCCTGTCCCTGGATATGTTCAAGAAATGTTTAAATGTGGCAGTGAGGGCCATGGTTAGTCGGCACATAGAGGATGGGTTGATGGTTAGACTTGATGTTTGTAGAAGTCTTTTCCAACATTTATGATTCTGTGAAACTATAAAATGATAGCAATTCAAATTTATTGTCATCACATCTGCTTATACAGTTCTAGACATTCATGTACAACAATTACATTATGATTTCAGTGACGTACAGAGAATTGTAAGGGTGGATGGAGATGTATCTGTAAACTGTAGTAAGCATCCTAAATTCATATTGTAATTCAAATATCTTCTGAATCAAAAAGGTTGACTGAGTTTAATTGTCTAGAGCATCTAGTCCATTCTTTTGCAATCACTGGGTGACTTTCCTGAGGAGTGAAGACAAGTGTTAGGGAAACAATATCCCTCTTACCTACTGCTGGCATGTGCTGGTGTAATACATATTACTTTATCATATGATCTAGTTGCACAAGTTGCCCTTGGCCGAATTCTGCTCTTTCCTTTTGTGTGGCTTTTATTTTCTTAAGATCTTATACAAAAAAATGGCTTTTATCTAAGCAAAGAATTATTTAGAAAAAAATTAAGGAATGAATCTTGCTTCCATCAACACACTGGCACAATCATTAACGTGAGCTTCATTTCAGTTAGATGATGGCTGGATATTTCAGAGCTGGATAAGTATAGAAACTGTGTACCATACTGGTACACTGTATTGGTTTATGCCCCACATTACATATGGTTGGGTACCAAATATACTTTGGATATAATAAGGATGTAACTGTGCCGTTCAAGGATTTTTTCAAATCTGCTGGGAAACAGGGTGGCAGGTTGCTGAGAGAGGAGGTATCTGGGGAACTGCAGAAATAAATAAAAAATTCAGGAGAGAGAAATATTGATCCAGGGAAGGGCAGAACAAGGCATGTATATCTAAGGAAGTATTTATCAGGATAGAAGTATGGAAAGGAGAATTTGAACCTGAGTCCTGCCATAATCAGGCACATCTTCACACAATCAGGGGAGGGTCAGGTTGAATATCAGAAGAAGGTGCTTCACCAGAGTGGTTGGACACTGGAACAGGCTCCCAGGGCAGTGGTCGTGGCACCAAGCTGCTTGAGTTCAAGGAGTGCTTGGACAACGCTGTCAGACATACGGTCTGATTTTTGATTGATGGAGTCAGGAATTGGAAGCAATGATCAGGATATTCTATGAGTCTACGATATTGAGCTCTTCACTGTAGGATTGCCAGGGCAATGGGCAAATTTGTGTCTGTGCTTTCCTAGTGCTAGGCAATCCTGTCTTTCAGTGAGTGGTCGAGAAAGGCTTAACAACTGTGGATACTGTCTTACACCTGCAGACTTAGGAATGTGCACAGAGAATTGTTCACTGGTTCATGAAGAGTGGAATGGATTTCTCGCTATTCTCAAAATGTCTTTATGTTCACTTGACATAGTCTGGTTGAAACTTCAAGATATCCAGTGTGTGAGGAATGGTAAACTTTTGTCTTTTGCTGGCATCATTGTCCAGGGTGAAGGATAGAACTGTGAGTGTATTCTAAGGATGTGATTTTTCTCTCAAATTTGATGTTCATTCTGCTTTGTATAAGCAAGTCTCCACATGACTTTCTCTTTGTGGATATTATGAACACCACTGGATATCTTAAAAACAAACAAACAAACAAGCAAAAAAACCACCAAAAAACCTCAATTTATTTTCTACAAAAGAAAGCATCCCGATCTAAGCAAAGGAACTATTCTCCAGCCAAAACACATTTCCCTCTTCCATGTCAATGCAGCTGTTGGATATATCTTACAGTTACAAAGTCCTTAAGCTGTGAAATGTTTTCTTTTGTGATTATATATGTGATTGGACAAAGTGTTGAGAGATGCCATGAATGCCACTTTATTTTTTATTTTTTATTTTTTTTAAGGTTCTGAATGTTGTTGTGAGATGAAAGTCAAAGAAATTCTTGGAATACTAACAGACATTACTTGCCTTGAGAGTGACACCTACCTTGAACAGATGGTGTCAACATTTCTGTGTAACATTTGCCATGGTTCTGTGTGCATGAGTTGCACAGAAGTGCACAAAGAGGCCCTCTGGCAAAATGTTTCCTTTTTATTCTGTATTGAAGACATTTGCAGAGTAGCTGACTATCCTGCCATAGTCAGTGAAAAGAAATGAATTACTTTATCATTACTGTTCTATTGTTCAGTACATTTCTGCTACTGCAATTAACTGCTTTAAATCCCAGCCATGGCTAAAAATTAGATTATGACAATGAATAGGTCTTTACATTGCAAAATTTTAAAAGAAAAAAAAAAGAGATTCTGATTGTTTTTAAAGCATGTTGAAATTGTTGGAATACAATATATTAAATTTGTATTGCTGCTATCATTCCCTTTGGATTTATAGGCGAGATCTTCTTTCAAAGTATAATGTCAAGCATAGCATAAAAATTTGTCTTTTTCAGGTAGTTTTTCAGGAAGAAATTCTGTTACTATCTAGAATTTTATAGTAGATTCATGTGCTTCTTGAGGCTTTCAGAATGACAGTAAGATGTGCAGTGTTTGCTATGCGTACATATTATTTTAGTGTTAGCTGAGGCATGCAGGGAAAGAAGTCAAATGAGGAAAGTACCTGTTCACCAGGGCTAGATTAAAATAAGAGGCTTATGCCCCTGCTGTAAATATCCCTCTTGGGATATTGTGCTTCTCCAGATAAAAAATAATTATAGTGTCTGTCATTCAGCTTGTGTTGCAAAGGTTTACACTGATTCAAATTAAAGTCAGTGTTCCTCAAAGTCTAGGGAGAACTAGGTGGTGTTCTGACAAAAAGCCTTGTTTCAGGAACTTGTTTAATGTGCTGTTTAGGTCAGGTTCTGTTTAAAAAGCATCTGTGGCTGCTTTACATGAAGTGCTGATGTCCATGTTTTATGTATAAGTCTGAGGATGAGGGCACACATCTGAGAGGATGAACCCCCTTGGGGCCAGAGTGATTCTCAGCTTGGAGGGGTTTTCAAACTTCTGTCTGCAGTTCCTGAACTGTCAGTTCATAGGTGAATGGCTGAATCATCTTCAAGTGGAAACCACCATGGACTGTGTTTTCTAGTCTTCACTTTTTTATTATTTGTGTGTGATTTTGCATTAATCCAGCCACTATTAATGCAAAATGCTTGGCTCTGTTTTTCTTTTTGATATTTAAGTGCGTGAAGAGGAGATATCATTGCCTTTTAAGAGAAGACCCATGGGAACAAAGTGTATCTTTGCAGTTATCAATCAGCTCTTAAGGAAGCACACGGTTTAAAGAGCAGTCCCTTAGCATTTGCCAATAGCCACTTGCCAAGATGCTTGAAGTTACAGGCACGCTTCTCTCTACACACTCCTCATGTACTACAAAGAGAGACTGGTATCTAACTTAACTTCAGATACCTTTCTGAGGGAGAAGTGCCTAAACTGCAGCTTAAACAGCTACAGTCACTGAAAGTCTAAAAGTGCTTGCTACATGAGGGCTGCTGTTATTGAAGTATACTATGCATCACTCAAGTGTTTCCAAGCTGTAGGATTCAACTGAAATTAGGTTTTGTGGCTTTTTCCTCTCTGGAAGCACATAGAGTAATAAGCAGAAGAGCGCATGCTTTGTCTCTGGAAACACTTTCAAGTGGGAGAAAAACATGCAAATGCTGCAGATCCTTTTGCACAGCTCTACTGCAGAGATATTCATATCTATTTCTGAATGCCTGCTCCTACCCTGGAAATTGGACAAAGTGATAACTGATAGCAGTGTCCATATGTCTAAAGTCATTCAGAGCACTTTGGTCTTTGAAAAAATGTGGGGTTTGTGTTTAGTTTCTCTATTTTTTTAATTCTTTTTTATTTTATTTTACAAAAATAGGGTGATGAAGACTTTAACAAACTGATGTTGAAGATGATTTATTATCAGCAACTAACTTGCAGTGTTATAAACAAACCCTTATATGTTTAGCACCATTATTACTGCAAAAATGGGGCACTGTTGACTGGCACAGAAGCTGAAGCCTATCACTCTGTAACTTGTAGCTAGTACATGTTTGTATGCATTTTTGCACTTTTTTTGCAGGGTTAGTTGCAGTGATTGTGCTGGTGTCAGATGGGCGCTGCTGGGTTTGTGCACAGGAAGAACAGTGCTGTCCCATCAGCTGCAAGCACTGCTCAGCTCATCTTACATAGCTTATACCAGAGGCAATGTCTGTAAGCACATCAGAGTGGAAAAGAATGGATACAATGCACAGATTTCCTTGGAGATGCAGAAAAAAACACACCAATTTTTGATATACTGATCAATCAAAAGCTTAGTTATGTAGACAAGTGTCGGCGTCGATACATCAATTCAGATGGTGTCTGTCTGGCACCTGTGGTGGGGTAACCTTGGCTAAGGCCAAACTCCCACCCAATTGCTCTCTCACTCCCTGATGAGAAAGCTTTTGGATTGATATAAGGGTATTGCTTACCAGTTGGTGCCACAGGCAAAGGGGCCGCTGTGAAAGGCCTTCATCTCCTACTCCATCAGGCTGGGCATCTCATCGTTGGAACTTGTCAAGTTGGTCAAGGATGAGTCTGTTCAGGTAAGTGCATACCAATAAAAGTGCTCAGTAGAGAAGTGTGTTAATGTGGCATTTGTATCAGAGCCAGAAGGGTGAGGGCAGGGACTCCTTCCAGCAGTGACTCATCCTTTCTTACCCTTTCCCTGATACAAAGGAGGGGGGTGGGCTGAGAATCAGAAATAAAAAGGCACTCATTCACAGGAGAGACTTTTTTGCTTTGACAGAGAAGCAACATCACCTGACACAATACCCTGGCTAGTTTTTCTACCTGGAAGTAAATACTTTCTTACTTAGAGATTATTGCCCTGACACAGTATACATGATATTAATAGCTGGTGCAAACATAGGAATGAATCTGCAGGTGTCTGTTGTACCAGACCTTGCTCTGCTTCAAGACCATGTTTTGAAAGTTGCATTTTCCAAAGAGGACCGAATGAAAGTCAAATGGTAAATCTGTGCAATGGATCTGGGTGTAAGTGCCTGCTTGTAGTGAACCTTGTGACAGATGAAATAGCAGTCTTCTCTTTTTTTATCCCACTGAGCACTTAATACTCCTCCTTATACTGTAGACATGACTGCATGACATTTCCAACCTCTACCTGCATTTCTGGATGTGTTTTGTCTATAGGTTGTACGCAATACTCTTAAGGTGCTGCCTGCCTTATCATTGGTCATTGTTGATGAATAATGATGAACAATAACACTATTTGATAGAGCAAATTCTCAGCTACAGAACACACGTGTTCAACATAGTCACCACCATTAGCCATGCATTTTTGCCAGCAATGAACAAAAGCCTGCATGCTGCACCCGTAAAAATCTGCAGTAGTGAAGGTGAACCACTGTCAGTGTTGCCACTGCTGAACCACACCATGCACAGCATTACTGTGCTCACAGCCACTGCTTGGTCTCTATCAACATTCAGCAAGCATTGATGAATGTCAATAGGTGCAATTTTTTTTTCTGTATGGAAGACATACATTTTTTTCCACATGACACACCTTTGATGCATAATGCACTTCCATGTCAGACACCCTTCTGTCAGACAGCCCCTCTGCTGCCATCCATCACACAGCAAAAACCTCTTCTTAAATTCCTTTATCAAAACAGAAACATGGCTGTATTCAGACAGTGTATCAAAATGCATACAGTTATTTGCCATCACTTGAGTCAGCACTGCATCGTGCCCTCCCAGTGCCCTGGTCTCAGCCCACACAGTGCCAATCACACACTGATGTTCAGTTGGTGCTGACATTGGTTGCACACGCAGCGCTGGGCCAGGCTGCTTGGCAGGGCACTGCTGCCGCCATGATGGTGTGGGGCAGAGGGTGGCTGCAGGGTGGGCTGGCCGGGCCACAGGTGGCTGACTTAGTGCATGACCCGGGTGTGTGGGCTCACTTAGCACAGGAGATGTAGGCAAACTTCTATAAAACTGCAGCTCCTTAGTGGCTCTGAATCATTCTGAGTATTTTGTTCTAATGACTGTAGTACCCCACATGGCTCTACTCCAAAGCTTGCCTAGCATGACAAGAAGCTGCTGAGTTGTAAACACTCAGCTGTCTTTTGGTTGATGTGAGCAGCCCTGAGGCAAGATGTCTGCTCCGTGGTGCAGGCAGCGTGACTGCACACCGAGTTCAAAGAGAAGGCATGGAGCTGTTCTGGCTATGGCCCTTCATCTCAAGACAGCTGTAATAATAATATGTGTGCCTATGTTGGTGAGACATGAAAGTATGTAGAGCTGTACCACAGGATACTCTTGCAAAATGTAGTGTGAATGTGGCTATTGTGGACCAAAGAAGGCTGGGACTTCTTCAGTCTGGATGTGACAGGGGCATACCTACCAGCTTAGGCACTGACATGTTCATCTCAACAAAGTCAGTACGTGTGTTGAAATTTATATAGATTTCTGCACTTAAACTCCTACAAAGGAACTCACAATATCTGACTACTTGGGTATATCTAGTAATATGCCTATCCTAACTTTTGTTTCCAGATCATACTCCTTGTACTTGAGCAATGGTGGTATCTCTTGAGATACCAGGATACAAATTATGTGACAATGGAAATATAAATTGCGCTGGCTGAGACATAATTTTAAAAGAGTTTACTGTCAAATAAAGTATAAAACAACAAGGTTATTAACAACTCACTGAACCTAGTAGCAGCTGTTACGGAAACTTTCAGGACTGAAAGAGCATACTGTTATAGCAGTGCTACTGACCAGTGTGTTTGTCTATGACAGAAATGTGCTAAGAAACATCAGAGAAGAGTGAGAGAGGAGAAAATGTAAAAATAGTGAATGACACCAGTCACGTCTATGGAAATGGAGGAGTGTTACCCCAGGGCTTGATCCAGAAACTTGATCAGTATAAACACTATAAATGACTTAAACACTTTAAATGACTGCTGATTAGAGCAAGTAATCATAGACCCCGTAGGAAGAAAAGAACTCTTGATGCATTTCCAAGCAGCCACTTAAAAAGCCACTCTTCAGTAGTGGCGCAAGTTCAATATCCAAAAAATTTGCAACTTTAAACTATGAATAGAAGGTAACTATATAAAATGAACAAGCATTCAAAAGGAACTTAAAAGGAAGAGCTGAAAGGGTGAAAGTATCTAAAATGAACAAGTGTCCAAAAGGAAATTAAAAGGAGCAACTTTAAAGGTAGAAACTTTCCAGACTGATCTTGTTTTAAAGTAATATAGTGAAAGCTCAGAAGAGAACATATTTAAGATATCTTCCAGAAATCCTCCAGTGAGACATCATCTAGCAGATTTTAATGAATGAGTAGTTTTAAGAAAGGTAAAATACCATCCTTTTTTAACCAAAGATGAGAAGGAAGACCCATAAGGAGTCTACAGAGCTGACGAGAAATGGAGATGTGAAAGGACACCTTATGCTTGAGGCATCTAATGGCACAATAAAACATGAAGTACTTGCTTGCAGTAGAGTTCATTACAGGGAAACATACTAAAGAGTAAGCTGGTGGAAATGTCTCAGAATCAGTGTCCTACAGGGTCCCATAAATTGCAATTGAAGCTGAAGTTGCAAAACGACTAACAGTGGTGTGTGCTGAACTGGCTTTTCTGCTGTAAATATACTGGTAAATGTGATACACCAAGGGAGAGGCACAATGCCTTTTTGTTGGAGGCAAATCATGCCACTGATGATTCAGCCAGCATCACTGTGCTATTGTATTAATGGTCTTTGGGCTGATCACTCCTGAACAGTCCTGAGCAGGACCTCCATCTTACAAAAGGTATAGTGAAAATAAAGAGGTATATTCTTACCCTTCAAACTAATAATAATAAGTCAATTCTCAATGCAAGAACAATAAAAGACTGACCTATTTAGAAGCAGTTTAAACTCAAAACAAAGTAAGTAAACATAGTTTAACAGTGTAACTCATTGCCACAGGATGTTTTGAAAACTAGAAGGATAAATAGATGCCATTTGTACAAATGTTATTACAGATGTTATTGTATAAATTCATGTAAGAAAGGTCCAGAAATAGCTATTAAAAATAGTGACATAGACATGGCTTTCAGTTTAGGAAATTCATAAGCTATGGATCACTGGAGCTTGGAAGTATTTATGCTAAAAGTATTCATAAAAGTAGCACATTATATTTAATTACTTTCTTATTTTGTGCAAGTATGTGCTATGGATCTTGCTTGTCAGGGGAGAGTAGACTGGGTGGATCTTTGACGAAGTGCATTTTTACATTTACAAGTGATGACATTTACTTGTTATTTTTTATCCAAAATAATTTAATGACAATTTGTGCAGTACTGTGGCTGTTACCACTTTTCGTCTTAAAAAAAATAGTAAATAAAATAAAATAAAATAAATGGAAAATTGACAAACTGAACTCATGAGACAGTATGTAAAGTACTGAAATACAAACACAGCAGATATACTGGCAGAGTAGACATAATCTCTAGCCAAAAGAATTATTGGTAGAGCTTCATCCTATCAGATGGAGTTAGTTGTGCATCTCCTACATAACAAAAATAACAATAATAAAATAACAATGTAAAAGTTTTAATTAAGAGTGTGGAAGGTGTGGATTCTAGCACTGTTCTGCTGGAAGAAATCTCTAAGTTGTAAGCAAACCCTCTGTGAAGTAATACTTCTCTATTCCACCTACAGGCATAACATACTACATATCCTCCATATGAACCAGAAAGTGTTTTATGGAATACACATTCCCTGTGGTTGATACTTTGTAGGACAGCAGCAAGAAATGCATTCCTAAGCCAGGTACTATTGAGGTGTTGTAGCTCTCTCACACACAGCTTTCAGAGCTGGTGGTGTTCAGCTTCTTCAGCAAAGCCTACTTCCCAAATGTGATGAAAATCCACAAACTGGAGGTGAGGCTTCTGTTGATGCAATTATATAATATACAAAATAAATCAGATTCCTAGGATAAAAGAAGCTGTTTCTCTTTCTGACGAGAAGCATGAAATCAGTCTTCCAAGACCACTTATCTCAACACAACTGTTCTTTTTTTTTTTTTAAAGATACATTTTTATTTTGGTGCATTAGAAAACCAAGAGAAGTAGACATAATAATGCATAATAATGCATTTTGATTTCAGTGAAGCTGCCTGCTAGAAACAAAATTCCCATGAATATACAGAATTACAGAAAAGAAGCACACTAAACCTCATTCAAATCTGACATGGTGAAATCCAGAAGAAAAAGGCTTTTACTGCAACTGCCAGAAATTCAAGTTTCCCATTTTTCACTGAGGCACACAATAAGTGCACTGAGCATGCTTTATATTTCCCACAACTAGCAATTTTCTGTCTTTGGAAACTTTTAGTGGGAGGAGTTGAAAGGTGCTGTGGGAGGGACTAAAATTCATGCTGAAGTTTTGGCTTGAGAGAGAGAATTGTCAGAGTAGAAGATTTCTTCTGAGGTTTTTCTTTTGCTTTTTCCCTTCTTCTTTTTTGTTTAGTATTATTTTGTTTTGTTTTCAGGTTAGGATGATAAGTATTCATATTCTGATCCTTCTTATAATTCTGTTTTGGAATTATGATTGTCATATTATTCCCAGGATTGAAGAATGTGGACTTTCATGTTCTCAGGTAACCTCTTACTTGTTCTTTGCTATCTCTTAATATAATAGTTGTATGCTGATATAATAAATGTAAACAAAGCAATAAAGGAAAAATAAAAAATATTTCAACTGTCCTGACCATTCACTTTATGTTCCTGTCATTTCACATTAAGTATTTAAAGTGGCAATGATGACTGTTATGAGAAAATAAGAAATTGCTCTCTTTCCAGCTATTGTTGTTGTTCTTACCTTTAAAAAATTGATTTTTGTGTTTGGAAGGCAGCAATAAAACAGATTTAATTTATATTAATTACTTTGGAAATTCGATTTTTACAACAGCAGTGGTGTCAGAGGTGACAGGAGGAGGAATGGGAAGTTGCAGAAATTGCTAATTATGTTAAGAATATTGGAAACACGGATTTTCCTGTGAATAAATGGATTAAACTTAAGAAACAGTAAAAACCTGTTTTTCATTCTGTGGAATGAATATGACCGGACTATTGCATTTAATGACTTATGTATGTGTACAAAATTGGAGTGTGGATTATACCATCACTTCAAAAGCTTTGAATTCTGAATGCTTCCAAATATCTCCACAAAGGGGCAGTATGGGGACATTCTGCTTCAGCTGGCTGTCTGAAAGTTGAAGAATACAGTATACGGAAAGATATACCAGAAAATAAAATAATAGGGTATGAATAACAGGCTATCTCACATTTTCAGTCTGAATAGGCCGGGATAACTATGAAGTTGCTATGGAAAAGCAGAATTAATAGCATAAAAGAATTTGGCTGAGTGTGGACTTTTGCTTGAAAATATGACTGTAGTCTGCAGTCCTTGGGACATACTAAGCATTGTCTAAACGTGATAGCAGTAGCTGGATATTGCCAGTATGTTACAGCAGTTAACTCTGTATTTTATATGTGTATGCTAGGATGTATATGGAGAGATGTATGCTAGATGTATGCTAGGATGTATATGGAGATGCTTATAAAACACTGGAATTGAGGGGAAATAAACTCTCTATTTCAAATGCTGCTTTATATTCCTGAATTTACATTTTGTGCAGTCTTACCACATTTAGATATTGTTTTTAAAATAACAAAATGTAGAGATTCATTTAGATGTAGAGATCCCTCAGAGATTCATTTCTGGATGTACCTGAGCACTTTCCAGCAAATTATAATTTCCAGCAAATTATGTACTTTTGAATGTAAAAGTGCATGCATTTAAAAGAATTTACTCTCTTATAACTATATAATATATACTCTTATATACTTATATAAATACTTATATAATACATACTCTTATATACTCTTATACTTATATACTTATATAATATATACTCTTATATACTTATATAAATACTCTATTGTCTGCAACAATGAGTATTTAAAAAAGACCCAATCTGACTTTCAAATTTATTTCTCTAGAGAGTGGTTTGCTCCAAGTCTCAGAACTCCAGGGCCCTTGGAAGACATCCTTTGTCGTATTTTAGGTATCTATTTTAGGAAGGCTGATTCACTAGCTGCCTAAGATGTTGACATAAAGAAAGGATCCCTTTCTTTGCCTTCCAGTTATTGTCTTGCAACTTTTCCAGTGCTGAAGGTTGGATAAATGAGAAAGCTCTTTTTTTTTCTCTTTAATTTTCAAGGAAAACTCTTTCTTTCCAGTGTAACAGAATCAAGTATAAACACCATTTGTGATGCTAAAGGATAGAATTCAGTTCATGTTCAGTATGTTATGTTTTTGCTAGTTGTATTCAGTAGAATCTTGAATGCATTAATGACTTTTTAAGACAAAAATGTTTTCTTACTGGAAACAACAATGATCTCAACAGGACAAATTACTGCCAGCTTAGCGTTTGCAATCCAGTGCAAAGCATTTCGAGCATTTTGAACTCAAGAGTCTCGTGACTGGGTTGTTACAGAAAACTCCTTCTTCCATTGAAACTAACATCAGTTTTTCTACATAAACCATTACAGTTCCATGGCTTCAATCTTATTCCTACCTGAGTTACTGTAAAAAGCTGCGGTTTATCTTCTCTGTAATTCACAACTCATGGTCTTTGTCAGAGCACCAACCAGGGGTTACAGTTAATCTTTCAATGGATATCCAGTACATACCTGTTGTCTTCTGCTATAGCACACAGGTTTTAAGGTAGAGAATTAATTGTAGTTAATTGAATTAACTTCACTAGCAATTTACTTAATGAGATAATAAGAAAGTGTAATTTTAAAGATATAAGATGCTTTCTGTTGCTGTTATAAATGTCTATTATAGACTTTTTTGTCCTTTACAGAATCTTCCCATAAATCTCCGTAGTGATTTTCTCTTCTGCAGAGTCATCCTTGCGGTTGTACGGTTCCTCGTAAAGCAACAGGGAAACAGAAAGCTTTTTCATTTTTTCTGCATTTTTCAAGCTGTGGCTATTGTCAGAGAGATTTGGGCAAGTTCAGGAGCTAAAAATGTTGATTTTGACCAGCAGTCTAGACGTCAGAGTGACAGTGTCTCACAGTGACAGTATTTATAAAGCAGTTTTGCCATCCTTGGATCCTCGTTAGCGAAGTAAGGCATTGGTTACACTCAGGAGGAAAACAGCGACTTAACTGTTTTGAGGTATGTTACCTAATAAAACCTTTACACTCAACTGTTTAGATTTTGAATCCTACTGCAACTTAACGAATCATTCTTAGCTTACTAGGAGCATTCAGCAAGGCATTTTTGCATGGCCATATACAATATCCAGGTACCATTACTATAGCACAAATTACTTCATCCCGTATAGGAAAGAGAAAACAAAAGAGCACTTCATATTAATGCAAGTATTATGCAAGCATGAAAATATACAATTGTGGTTGAATGATGGCAAAGGAACATACAAGTTTTTATTATGCATTGTGATTTTTTTTCCTTCTTCCTTATTTTAATGGCTTGCCTTTAAAGCTTGCATTATATTCTGGTATTCAAGTTAACTACCATGAGCTTGGTCTTCAGACCTCACCCAAAAGCAAATATAATTATCAACCAGGATTCCCTGTAAAAGCACAGGGGAATCCCAGTCTGCAATTGATACTGTGTTTGTGCTCTACTTGCTTTACAATCCACATTGTTTGCAGGCTGTACACAAAGGAACAAGCTTATGCCAAATTTGACTCAACAGCTGGTAAAGATCATGAGCACTACATTTAAAAAAAAAACTTTCCAGAAAACTATGAAATAGTATGTGTATTGTCTGCCTTTAAATGTAGCAGCATTTCCAAAGTTCACAAATAAAGAAGAAATGAATGAAGAAACTGAATGTGGGATTTTCCTGCAACTATAAAGCTTATTGGCAATAAATTTTTGATATAGCTGTTGCCCGTTCATGCTACTCATAGTAAAAATATGTAGTGTTTCTTGTCTGGATATTTACGTAATGGATCAGACTGTTCTGACTGAATACTACATACTGCAAAACCAATGATATAATACAGCTCTCAGGCTACTAACTCAGCTGACATAAGTAGACATTCATTGTTTTTTGTCAAGGTAAGCAATTTGTATTTTAAAAGTAATCTTAAGACTCTCACCATTGTACATGAGCATCTAGTATCTGGTTTTCTCAGACTGAGATGTATCAGCATGAAGACACAAGAATGGAAGAATCACCACAGGTGTTCTTGTGTGCTAAGGTATACCCAGCGATTGGAGGACACGTGAAAAATATGAAACATATCCTCTGCTAAAATCTGCTGTTGTGCAGTGCAACCCATGAGAGCAGGTTTTACATCCCTGCCTGTCATTGACTTACTTGTTTGGGCCTGGTCCATTGACTTATTTGTGTGGCCCTGGTCAAGTAATTTTACCTCTACAGTTTTCACAAGTACAAAATAGTGCTGACTTTCCTGTCTGATGTGTCTTAATTACATTCTTTAAATTTGCTGCCCTGAATACTATAATTAAATATTAAGTTTTCATTAGTCAAAGCCATACTTAAGCAGGTCTCAAATCACTGTATTAGAGTGATATTAACCAATTTTCTTGCCTGTTCTGCTTGTAGTCAGGAGAGCTGCTGTTTAGCAAGTTTATGTGATTTGTGGTCTGTATTTTGCAGGATCAAAAATAGCTTAACAATGACAGAAATGTATTGGCTTTCATATTTCCTGCTGTTTCCTTGCCATTGGTTATCATACTATTTCCTCACCCTAGAAGAGAGTCAGATTCTCATACAAACAGGGACTTAAACTCTCAAATGTTCCTCATAGTTAGAGGATCTATTACCACTTCTTTCAGAAGAGGTGAAGAAAGGTTTGCAGTTCAAGACTTGCAAAAAAATGTAGCAGTAGCTCTTATTTTTTTCTTTCTCACTTCTCCTTCCTCAAGAACTCTGGGAAAAGTTTACAAGGTCTGGAAGGAGATGAGCTACTGGAGTAGCAAAAGCAAAGGCACTATAGACAGTCATGAAAGTCTGGGTCACAACTAGCTGATTTGAAACAGGACCTGACAAGGTGTCCTGAACTTCTAATACAGGGCACTGCTACTTGTAATTCAGTATGAATTGTGACTTCTAATCATAAAATCATGGATGGTTGAAGTTGGAAGGGACTTCTAGAGATCACCTTGTCCAACTCCTCTGACACTGAAAGGAGATTGCCAGGACTGTGTTCATCTGACTTTTAAATATCTCCAAGGAAGCAGATAATTTTGCAGAGGTAGGTAGTAACTTGTTCTAGACAAGGTGGTATGACCTAGCTGGAATTCTTGCAGTGAAATCAATAATTTGGTTTAATTTGTGAATTCGCTGGAGCTGGTAGTACTGTACCTACTACTTTGTCATGTTGAGTTATACAGTTTTATTCTGTGCTGGTGAGAGAATCAGGAGTGATCCAAAATGAGAAGAACTAAGAAGCGGTTTTAAATAATTCCTTTCTGAAAATAAGCTTTGATAGTATCCTGGCTTTTTGGTGTTTTCCCCAGCATTGAGAAGCTCCCAAATAGGTAGGTAACTTGGACCAAGGGAAGGAGGTCAAAGTTTTTTATTACTGATTGAAAATCATTTTGGGTGCCATGAATTCCCAGGTTCCTGTAAAAACCAGGAACCCACATTTGAAGTTGTATGTGTCATGTTAACATCATCCCCAGAAGAGATGCCTGTTTTATACATTGGCACAGATCAATCATAAAGCTATAAAACAGCAACCCAGATCCAGTTTTTTTGAGCAAGGAAGCCTGAGTGAGATTCTAGTACCCTGTCCAATTTCATCATGAAAACTTCCAATGCTGAGGACTCCATCCTGTTCCTGAGTAGGTTGTTGTAGTGATTCGTTGTTCTCTCTGTGAAAAATTTCTTTCTTATATGAAGAATAAACCTTTCCCCATAAAACTATACCTGTTGTCCTTTGGCTTCTCCATGTGGCGTCTTGTGAGGAAAGAGCCTCTGTCCTCTTTATAGCCATCATTTAAGTACTGGGAAATTATGAAAATGTCACTCCTGAGACTTCTTTTCTCCAACTAACTCCTTCAGTGTTTCCTTGTAGGATAAGTTCTCCAGCCGTTTAATCATCTTTGAAATGTTTCTATAGCACTTTCCTACTTTCAAGAAAACTTATTTATTTGTAAAACTTTTTTCCTTCAATTTTGATAATATCTATTGGATGGTTTTTGAAGAACAATGCAGTTATTTGTCTTCTTAAAAGTTTAGATAAAACACAAACCAGAAAATCTTCCTAAACAGTAGCATGTGGCAGAGAAGGTTCCAGGGTAGCTCTGAACTACTTGTGCAGGAATGATCACAGAACCAGTAAATTCAAGTATACTCAGTTGGCTCATCATATCCTTGGCTCTGCCTTCACAGCTATCTGATTTTGCTGGGCTTGGATTTTGTGAAGTTGTGAATGATCTGGGAAGTCACAGTGGCTAATAATACTGAGCACTCTAACAGATTGCCTATGAAGCTTGTAGAGATCTCCACACATGCTAGGCAAATATCTCTCAGATAAAGGTCATTCTTCTTAAAGCAGAGGTACTTAATCCACTTAATCCAGTAGAGCAGATGACATCTTGAATTCTTTTCTAATCATAGTATCTCTACCTTTATGTGCAATTTTGTCTTTTGGGGGATCTAAAGACAGTCGTATTCAATTCATAATTAACTTACTGCCTTGAAACAGTCAAAGACCTGAAAGAGCCAAAGACCTGTTTTCTTGTACGTGAAGTCCTTTCAGTATGAAAAATATGGAACTCGCAATTTCACTCAGGAAGTGTCTGTGCAAAAATGAACAAAGATTAAGTTTCACTTAGCTAATGATCAGTGGCTGTTTCTCCTGCAGGAAAGTGTTTCGGATTAGTTACTTTGAATATGAGGTAAGTTTCAATACCTTCTGGAAAACTGATTGTCTTGAAGTTGTCTCTACTTGCCTACATATTTTCAGAAAGTATGAATCATGTAAACACCACTGTACAATACTAGATGTGCATTCATTGTCTTTTCTTGGAAAACATTGAGGAAATAGAATTTATTAAAACTGTCCCTAATTTTGTTTTTTCCTTTCATTCCTATGTATGAAAACTTCATTGATCATTTTCCCACTTCTTCATCTCCCTGACCTGCTGTTCTTCCTTCTGTGACAGTGATGAATGACAGATTTATCAATTTCTTTTAAGATATTAATATTTTGTATAATGATTTTCCTTCTACTTTTTAAAAATTATTATATTTTTTTGATTTTAGCAGTTCTCACTGGAGTTCTAGCTTAATACTGAATTTTGATCAGCAGTGTATGCTCTTTTAATTTTGTCACCTTGATTTTCATATATTATTTTTTGTAGGATATCATAGAATCATAGAATCATAGAGTCATAGAATGGCTTGGGTTGGAAGGGACCTCAAGGATCAACAAGCTCCAGCTCCCGTGCCGCATGCATGGCCACCAACCTCCGTATCTAATACTAGACCAGGCTACATAGGATATAGAATATTGTTTTAGATCTTGGTTACATCTGTGTTAGCATCTAGTCTGCTTCTGTAACTTATTTTCTCATCCACCTTGGAGAAAAAGTAATGCATACACTTTAGGAAAATGTGTAGTATAGGTTGTTTTTAGTGAATAAAAGCTATCATTAAAAATGAGATGCAGGGTGAAGAAGCATAGGAAGATACTGAGCATTAGTGGGTTCACTAAGCTAAGACCGTGCCCAGGAATCATTGCTGCCTCTAGGGACAACTGCATGATCAAGAGAGTCAAGTGAAACAATGCTGCTGTTGTAAAGCTGGTGGAATCCTTCCTCTTTGGAATCATTTCTTTTGGACTTCTGCCACCTTTAATTGGGCCTGTGCTAACTTTACCAACTACTGATCCACAAGATAAAGTTGAACTAGATTATTAGTCCTTAGTTGTCTTTTTTTTTAAAAACCTCTTCTCCACAAGATGAGTTAACTGTATAAAAGTGAAATAGACTAGGTAGTGACTTTTTAAGTGATTATTATTTTAAAAAGTTTTTTTATGTGATTTATTCTTCCTTAGAATTTCCATTTTCATTTCTTTGTTAATTATCTCAAATTGCAGATTTTTCAACTGAAATCCCTATTATAGATACTTTCTTTAGGGTTTTTCAACAGAGCTGATGCTTTCAGGGGAAGATTGCTTTGGCTTTTGTTACTCCTGGCAATACACGCAGGGAATCTGGTATGAATTTTTTGACATGGATGAAGACTTTCAGGTGCCATAAAAATATAAGTTACTCTTTAGAGAATAAGTCATCTCTCTCCAAAACTTTCAAGCGTACAACAGCAAAAAGGTTTTCATCTACTTATGCTAAGACAACTTTCTTTTCTCTGCTATGGTTAGAGTGTTTCTGTAACTCAAGCAAGCACAATAGAGCTAGTCAGATATCTTTATCATGAATTCTGTAATGG
>NW_024962265.1:18689333-18768809 GCF_019238085.1 Lagopus leucura | reverse complement strand
TCCCTCCCTCCCTCCCTCCCTCCCTCCCTCCCTCCCTCCCTCCCTCTGTGTGGCAATCTTACTGCCCACTGGTTTCATGCACTTCTCAGTGCTGTTTGTGATGCTGAGGGATCTGCTCTAAACTTTTCTTGTAGCCTCCTCTGGGCTACAGAGGTCATTATGCCATCCAGACCTTAAAGTACTGGACAGCAGTGGATGTCTAAAGAGGTTGTAGAACCTACACCTTTGAGTTTTTCAAGAAATGGTCAAATTCATGTCTGACTTGTTCTGGTATTGGTCATAGTACTGCTTCTAGCAGGAGGCTGGTCTTGGTGACCTACAGAGACCCCTTCCGCCCAAAATTTCTTTGAGTCCATTTTATCATCCTCTGTATGCGAAATCCAGTCATTCACTGAAATAACCATTAATGCAGCGTTAGATTGTTCCTGTCTCATTGTTAGACTAGAAGTGCTGATTTGGTAGATTAGTTCTTCTTTCAAGTAGCTGAGTGGTCTGAAATTTTTGACACCCTGTGTATGGGACGGTGCTGATTTACACCAGCTGAGAGTATGGCATTCAAAGTGTATTGTAATTTTACTTTGTCTATTGTATGCAATTCTGTTTTGTTAACAACTTGTTTAAAAGTTTTAGGAAACATGACATCAAAATGATTGACTTTATTTATTTATTTATTGTTGGATTTTATTTAAAAAAAAAAAAAAAAAAGAAGAAGTTAGAGCACGCTGTTGCTCCAAGCAAATTCCATTTCCAGTCCTGGAGCTGAAGCTCACAATAGATCAGGCAGCTTTTATTTCAGACTGTCATAGCTCCCTTTGGTCCAGTAATTTTAAATGCAAGTGTTTTCTTTGTAAGTCCTTTCTGTATCACAGGATGATTTTTATGTACAGTTCATTTAAACAAAGTACAAGTTGGGAATATTCTTCCCAGTAGTGAGACCACAATATATGGTGGTTTTGACTGGACGCTCGATTGTAGGATGAAAGCATGGCTCTGCAAGGAGTTCCCAGAGATACAATTACTGTGCTGCTAAATTCTTCCGCTTGTTCTGTCCTGCAAAAGGGAAACAGCTAAAGGTCATGGAAGTTATTTGCACATGGCCATCCATGTGGCAGATATAGGAATGGGATTCCTCTGCATCTGTACAATGCTTGAGGAAGCACATGCTGTCTTGACACAAATTTCTATTGTACTTGAATAGTAGCAAGTAAACAAAAATCTTAGAGTCCTGAAGAACTTACATTATCGAAATACTCCTAGACTGTAAGGGAAACACTGACTTTCAGTTTTGACAAGCACCAGGTTGTGGAGGATGGAGTTCATATGTTTGCATCACTGAAGTTTTACTGAGAATTATCCAGTAATCTTCAGTAAACCCAATATTCTTTTTCCTGTTTGTTCATTGTCAGCTAAATGAACAGGGAAATGTGAACATAGCATTAATACAGGCAAGAAGTTGGGCTATTGGACATGGGACAACTCTTACCAAAAGGTGTATGGCCTCATTAGCCCTGAGCTTAATATCCTACATTTCAGCTGTGCTTATCCTCTCAGTTTCTACACTACATTAATGTGATTGGCCTGTTCATTTTGGAATGCATGTAAAGAGAGTAAATTCTGCTCAGAGCTGGATGATACATACTCGTGACTCAGAAATGCTTTGTTTTTAGCATTCTATAATAAAATCCATCTATCAGATGCTCTTGTAGAAATAGTAGTGCAAAGTAGTCAAAAACAGTGCTTTGCTGTAAGTCGTAATGTCTATTTCTTTTCTGCTTGGACATCAGTCCAATTGTTTTCTTCAGTGATTGCATAGCTGCTCCCATTATATGACATTCATGTGTATCTGGTTACCACACTGTCAGTAAAAGTTGAAGAACAACCTTGTGGTTTGCCAGAAATATAGTTTTACCTTGGCAATGAATGTAATTACAGATGACATTGAAACAAACACAGATGCTCCTTTAGAGAAAAGGTCTCTTGGGGACAATGCATCAGTAGAACTAACCAAATCCATAGCAGTTATAAATGTTCATATTATGTGTATTAATGGTTATAATCCCTCTAGTTCTCAGTAAGCATTATAATTGATTCAATTGCTAAGTTCTGTAGGTAAATTATTTTTCATTTTCACTTGTTAAGTAACACTCCTTTGCATAAGTACGCGTCCTTGATGTAATTAAGATTTTGTTTAGTGGCACAGGAATCATTATGTTATGCTTTCTCTTACTGTAAAGGATTCTCTTTCCTACTTTTGGTAAGATAATACAGGGATTATTTTATACCTGTCTTAAAATGAAATAAAATAGCGTGAGAAAAATTCCCCGAGGTTTCAGTTCTCGTCATCATGAAGGATATGTAAAATGCAAAGTTATTATCGCCTTCATATATGAAAACAGCTCTGGGAAATGCTACAATATATGCAGTTGTTTCTATCCGTGAAATTTTCCCTAGATGATTTGGATATGAACATTTTGGTAAGAAATTATTGTAATGCGTTGAAAGTCTAAGATCATGATACAGCTCTTAATTTTCTTTTTTTTAATCCAGGGTCTGTCCAGCCCTCAAAGACCTTTTTCCTCATGAAAGTGACTGAAATCGCATTAGCGTTTTCGGGTTTTTCATTAGAGACCTTGACAAATCATTTAGAACCTTTAAAAGTCCAGCATCTGTAGGCTCTGTCCAGCATCTGTAGGCTCTTTCCTTCACAAACTGAATGGGATAAGCAGATGGAAAAAGGAAAGGCTGGCAGTGGATTGCTTACATGGGAAGTGGTAAATAGATCCCTCTCTGTATTGCAGGATAGCCACCAGTACAACATGGCTGAGACAATGAATATTACCACTTTATAAGGCATCAAATAAATCCTTGTTGAAAACTCTTTTCAGAACTGTACATAGCTCTGCTCACCCCATTGGGAATAGAGTAAAACAGAACAGAACAGAACAGAACAGAACAGAACAGAATAGAATAGAATAGAATAGAATAGAATAGAATAGAATAGAATAGAGTAGAATAATTCTTCAAAGGTCATCTAGTCCAACCTTCTGATCTCAGGAAAGATGCGTTCACATAGACATGAAAAGAAGGAAAAGCTATTTTATTAGAGGAGGATAAAAGAGCTTGGCTCTCATAGCCTTGCAAAACAAAATCTGAAAAAAGTGAAATTACTGGCTGCAGATAAGTGGAAAGTAAATTACAGGATGGAAAGCGTCTATTTAAATGAAATGCCAACAAACACAATCAGAAATCAATGCAAACTAACCATTATTGTATTTACCTTAGAAAATAAAAGTTTTGTTGCTTCTGGAGTAACAGAGCTTCTGGAAAAACCTTAGCATTGGAGCGGTACAGGCCAAAACTTGAGTTTAAATGCTTTTGAAAGGGATTAGATGACTTGGCACTTGTGGTTATCAAGGGACCCAGTGGTCTGTAACATCCCTTCTAATTCTACATAGAATAAGTTGAATTTGTGTAGAGCAACCCCCCTTGACTGGAAATCAAAAAGAACTTGTTTGGATTCATCAACCTCATGAGCTTTTTGCTTTCAACTTGAGCACCAGTTTTTTCAAGACCCTGTGCTGTAAGACTACATACAGCCTCATGCTTGCTTTTTATGGCAATTAAAGAATAGAAATTACTGAAATAGAGGGAAACTTCATAAAATGGTCATGTTCCTTTTCCTCTTCTCTCTGATAGTTTGGCTTTAGGTAGGAGTATAGGTAATAGCTTTGCCACTGAGAATCTCTCAAAAGATTTTTTTTACTTTCCCTGACATTAATGCAGACATCTTGAAGGACTGAATGTTGAATGTCTGACAGCCTGGCCCAAATTACGTTCAAAATATATTTTAAAGTATTTTCAGGCATCTTACTGCTCTTTTTAGAACTGTGGAAGATCTGCCATGAGCTCTTCTATGAACGAGGTATAGCAGTTAGTGAACACACTAGGAAACAAAATTTACCCCAGACTCTTTCCTGTGTTGACAGATCATTCAAGGAAGAATTTCTACAGTTCTGCTTTAGCTTCAGTGCCTGGAGGTATAAAAGGAAGTGGGAAATAGGTCTAATCTTTGTTTCTTTTCCTCAGCAATTTTATTTCATGAAAGAACTCCTTGAGCCCTCAAATCCAAATCTTCCTCTGCCAATCTTACTTTCTGCTCTACAGTCTTTAAAAGCAAAGAATGCTATTACAGTTGAATTAGATTGAGAAGTTGCAGTGCTAGCTAAAATACTGTCACCACACCTCCTATTCAGAATGATGCATATTGGTGGTGTCTGTTCAGATAACCTCTAGCTACAGTTGAGTAATACCACAAGTGGGGAAAACCCTAGAGAAATAGGAAAATCCCTAACTGTTTGTACATTGTGTAAGTGTATTTTGCTTAGGCTCTTTGCCAAAACAGATATGAATCAGAGATGCTCTCTGTATTGCACTAAATTGTACCATCATGTTCAAGATTTCATTTTTGCATAAAAGACACCCACAGCATTTGTGAAAGGAGAAGAAAATTTCCATTCTGGTTTTACTGTGTTATGTTTTTTTTTTTTTTTTTTTTTTAATTGCATTCATCACTGAAAATTCCTGAAAACAAAAGATATAGAAAGTGGGAAAGGAACTTGGTTCATTTATTTGAGTTCTTCTTTGAGACAAATGGTCTCTCTTTTGACTATTTTGCAAAATGATTATAAAAGAGGAAAAAAAACACCCTACGGCATTGTGCAATAAAAATAATCACTTATTAAAAAAAAGAATTGAACTGTGACCGAATGCTTGCTTTAACTGGCAAGTGTTTGAGCAAATGCTTGATTATTTATGTAAACCTTCCCAACAGCTCCTCATCCAGAACAAACCTAAGCACCCAAGAACTACAAAATATCTCCTTACCAGAACAAAAATCACTACTGGATGTATTACTTTTTCCCCATGGAGTAGATGAGCAAATAGATACAAGATGTTACTAAAAAGCAATCGGAGATTAGGATTCATGTAAACAATAGTGAAAAAGAAGAATTAATTGGGATAGAAGATGTATTCCTGCATCATCCGGCAGCCCCAGGGAAGTTGGTGATTTGTTTTCTCATTTGTAACTTACTTTATTTGCATACAGTTTGCTTTTTTCAGATGTGAGAACAGGGGATCTTAAACATTGGTCTTTGAGTGTAGACTAGATGCTCTGAGTTTTTTCAGATTTTTTGGTTAGTTCAATGGAAATGTTTTTTTATTCAATGAATTTTTGTACTGAGACTATAAAGAGAAGACAGAAGGCAACTAGATTCTTCTGAGAATTTTTTACTTGCAGTTGGGATCTCTCTCAAACCACCTGACTAGAACATTTTCATACAGTTGGGCTGTAAAATGGGAAGTTAAAAGTACAAAGGTAATTTACTAAATTTTCAACCTCATTAGAGATTAATTCCTTCCAGTGAGCTGTAGTTCATCAATTTGCTGTTCCAACAGTTAGATTTTCTTAACAAAAAGCTAGCTCCCTAGCTTGCTCACTCATTGAATTTTTTGCAGTTTGTTTATTTGTCTGTTCCATTTCCTAAGGCTGTCAAGTACCTCGAGCAAAAGAGGCTGAATTCAAGTTGTCCTTCTGTGTACTGCTGCAGGGTCTGATTAGAAATTAATTCAAAATCAGGGCTTTGAAACTGCAGTTAAAATTCCAGTGGAGTTTTCTATGATTTGGCATGTTCCACTGCTATTAGATTAATGTTACATTGAGTAAGTGAGAAAGCTATAGTCTTCTTTCTATTGATGAATCTGCATTGTGAAAATCAGCAAACTACAGAGTCTTTCTTCAGAAATTGTAAGTGACAAATATATCAATGAACACATTGCAGCAGAAATAAGGTTACATCAGTTACATTTTTTACTCCTTCAGGGAATCTGAGGAATTTATGAAACCATTGAAATAGAAGTACACCACTTTTAGAACAGTTATACAAAGAAGTTTGATTTCCTTGGGGGTCCTGATGGATGAAAAGCTGGACATGAGCCCCCTGACTTGGTGTCATCTGTAAACTTACTGAGAGTGCACTCAATTCCTTCATCCAAGTCATCAATAAAGATATTAAACAGGATGGGCCCCAGCAGTGACTGCTGGGGAACACCACTAGTCACCAGCTGGTCACCAGCTGCATTTAACTCCACTCACCACTGCTCTCTGGGCCTGGCCCTCCAGACAGTTCTTCACCCAGCACAGTGTATACCTGTCCAAGCCATGGGATGCCAGCTTCTCCAGGAGAATACCATGGGAGACAGTGTCAAAGGCTTTACTCAAGTGGAGGTAGACTATTTTGAAGGCTTTCCCTCATCCACCAGGAGGGTCACTCAATCGTACAAGGAGATTAGGTTGGTTAAGCCTGGACCTGGACCTGGACCTGTCTTCTGTACTCTAGACCTCATTCCCTGGTTGTCCTGCACATGCTGTGTGATCTCACTCAAGATTATCTGTTCTATAACCTTCCCTGACACTGAGGTCAGGTGACATTACAACCCTTGTTGTAAATAGGAGCCACATTGGCAAGCCTCCAGTCCTTTGGGACCTCTCAGGTTTACCAGGAACTCTGATAGATGATGGAAAGAGGCTTGGCAGTCACCTCCACCAGCTCCCTCAGCAGCCTTGGGTGGATCCCGTGGTCCATCCTCATGGACTTGTGATGATCCACGTTGACCAGTAGGTCTCTGACTGTTTCCACCTGAATTGTGGGGAGGTTTATTCTGTTCCACATCCAAGATTTCCAGGTCAGTGACTAGAGTACCCTGAAGATAACTGGTCTGACTTTTAAAGGCAGATGTAAAGAAGGCCCTGAGAACCTCAGCCTTTTCCTTATTGCCAGTGGTCATGTATCCCGACGCATCCAGTAAAGGACGGAGATTCTCCTTAGCCCTCCTCTTACTGTTAATATATTTACAAAAAAGTTTTTTGTCCCTTTTTACTGCAAATGTGTAGTGGCCAAATGTAGCCATGAAGGACAGAAACAATTCTCAGCAACTATGGGGTAAGACCATACACATGTACAGCTACCACAGTGCTGTCATTTCACACTTTCAGAAATAAGATTTTACAGCTGTATTTATGAGGTGGACAGAAGGACCTGTGGGTGGCAGCCACATAGAAGACCAAGTAATAGTTCTTTTTATGACATGCTAGTACTCACCCAGGCTGTCAACTGTATTTGTATACAAATTGAGAACTTCCAAATGTCTATGGAGAGACTTTTGCTGGCTCTAAATCTCACAGATTGTTGGTTTACTGACAGGATCCTGAAATGCTTTAAAAGGACTAACAGCTGCCAGTCCATCTGAGAGGAGAGGAGACAAGGTGATGCCTGCTTCTTTTGCAATTGTGACAAAAGCATCTCTGTGAATAATGCACTGATTTTAAAAGAAAGTGTAGAGGAATATACTTTATACCATACACCAGAAATGAACACTAGTAGAAGTGTTATGTCAGAAGCTTGAATGCCAGAACAGCAGGAGAACATATTTTTTGGTGTAGTAGTAGCCTGTATTTAGAAAATGATACATAGTATTCAAAATAATATTTGTTATTTTTATATTCTACAGAATTTTGATGTGTGGTTGAGTGTTTATTTTACTTGGAAAAAGGGTGTAGTCTGGCTGAAAGGCAGCTGGAAACCTGCACAAATCTCAATGTCAGGTTCACTTTGTCTCTTACAAAAAAACTTACTCACTTGACATGGTAAGTATTGTGCCTGAGTAATTTCAATTTCAGGATTATGAGCCAGATAGTTCTCAGAATTAAAATGGCAAGTCCTGTTCCTCAACTTCATTTGCAGTTGATTGTAATATGTCCTGTTGGCCTGATGTGACCTTCCTAAAACTCATCTAATATTCAGAAGTGCTACAGATATCTTGCATTAAAAAATAACTTGGTTTCTTTGCCTGATTTATTTACACCTGAGTCAATAAATAAACTATTGATAATTTTTTATTTTTTATTTTTTTGATCGGGCAGTGTCTGATTGAGGTCTCTATTTGATGGAACTTTGGACTTGTTATGGTTACAACTCAGTAGAAAATACATGAAAATATGGATAACACTGATCTTGTGCCCTCAAACTTATCTGGATATCATATGAAGTAGTGATGTGCATTTTCATTGTATTTGAAAATGTGCTTTAATTTCAAAATCTATTTGTGTTAGAATGTGCTTACTTTTAAAAAAAGTATGTTTACACTTGTGTATAATGACTAAGTAATATTTATTTTTATCATCACCTCAGAAAACCTGTCATAATGTATATATTTTTTTCTGTTTGCAGGGGATTCATTGTAAAAGCAAACCTTCCAGTGAGTATACATCATTCACTTTTTACTACATTTATTTTTGAAAAATAAAGATAATTTGTTGCAGATAATAGATGCACTTTCCTGGTCACTTCAGATCACTGTGTCATAGAGTCAAAGAATAGTAGAATTATAGAATGGCTTGGGTTGGAAGGGACTTCAAAGATTATATAGTTCCAACTCCCCTGTCATGAGCAAAGTTGCCTACCACTGGATCAGTCTGCTTGGTATCCCCATCAAGCCTGGTCTTGAATGCTTCCAGGAATGGGGCACATACAACTTCTCTGGGTACCTTTGAGTAATGAATTTCTTCCTAACATCTAACCTAAACCTCCCCTCTTTTGTTTTGAATCCAAGTTTCCCTGTATACAACATAGGAAATTGGTGGCTGTACTAAATAATAGGTTAATAATTGTGCATTATTGGTTTTCTTAGCCATAGATAGTCATTGGGAGAATTTGCTTTGACATTTCGCTCATGTTTACATTGCTTTTATTTATTATTTTTGGCTACAGTAGCAATATAGGCTCTTTAATTTTCTAAACTCTGAAGCCTCCATCAATCACTCCTCCAGTGTGCATACTTGCTTGACAAGGAAGTACAACACAACTGCCTTGCAGGCTGTCCCCTTTCAGGGGATGGTTGTACCTGAAAGCTCAGCTCTGAATGCTGCTTATCTTCAGCAAGCCTTTCCTGGTTCTCATGGCAGAATACCCATGGGCAGAGAGAAGTTCTGTTAGTGAACCATAAGCATGTGAGGTCCTGGTGCTATGAGGTGGGGCATTGAGCTGGATGACAGTTGTCCTGAGTCCTATTCTGAAAGGATGATGTCTACCAGACACATACTGTTGAAGTGATGGCTTTGGAAGGGATGCAATTAAAAGGCCCTCTTGAAAAAGTCATTAGCCTTCTACTACTAAAGAGGCTGAACCATCAGAGACTGGATCAGGGCTGTGAATGAGCCTTATTTGGATTAGACAGCTGACCTGCTAGTTGCACAAACTGCACGGAAGGAGTCACAGAATAAGAGAGAAATTGGGATATTGAACTTTGCCGAGCTGAAGCATGCCTTCATTTCTTTGGGTAGCACAGGAGTAAACCAAACCCTATAACTATGGCCTCTAAAGGGAGGACCTTTGCAATACTGTTGATTATGAGCTAAAATAATTGCTAGGTATTACACAAATGCAAATCTAGATAGTGGAGACACTACTGGTAACAGAAGGTGGTGATTCATTCTTAGGACAAAGTGAGTTATATGCTGGGAGGAAAGCAAGAGGAATTCTTCCTCTCCTTTGCCTGCCAAAGGTATCACCTTATGATGTGTATGAGCTTAAACTAGTTATTTAACTCTGAGCTGGATATATTCTTTGGGCCTGAAGAGCTTGTAAGCTGAAGATCCTTATCTTGCAATACAGTGTACATCAAGCAGAGCTGGTTGTAGGTTTTCAGTGCTGCCTGAAAATGGCTTATCAGGTATCTTTAATACAAGCAACGTGTAGGATGACTCAGCCTTACCGGGGTGATAAAAAAACATTTTTTTCAGTCTTCATCCTAGTTGTCTTGTGCAACACTGGGTGTATACTTATTTCCATACTTCCTTTTCCGTAGTCATACTTTGTATTAATTATTTTTTGAGGTAAAATTACCTCAAAAGACCTTCAATGTGTAATACTGTGCAGTAGTCATTGCTTTTAGCAGCACCAAAAAGATGACTTTATTCTGCAGAATTTATGGATATCACCTCTGTAGTGTTTGGCAGTAGAGCTTCTGCCTTCTCCCTCCCCTTCCTATGAACTATTAGAAGTACATTAAGGCTACTGCAGTATTTAAAATTAACTGTACTTTTTCAAGATCCTTTAATTTTAAAATCACTCAGAAAATATATTTGACATAGTGTAAGACCATGCCATTCATTATTCTTGCAAGTCTGAAATACTTCCTGAACATACAACTGTGGAACTCTTCTTAATTTACTCTGCATTGAAATCTATTGTAAAAGAGAAAACTGAATTGTAATGAATTTCATAACTAGTTCAAGTACTTTTAAGTTGCAGATTTTGATATTTGTTAACATAAATGCGTCACGTTGTTATCTTAGGTGAGTGTACCTAGTTTGTTTATGAAGGCTGTTGAATCATCATCATGCACAGATGCAGCAGATACTGTGGTAAATCATATGCAAATTGGTTTGAAATGTTACTGCAATTTTTACTCGTGGAATGATGCCCCAGTGAAGCAATTTCAGCGCACAGTAGATAAGCTATCAGATTTATCCGTGTCAATATCCTAAGTAGTTGAGATTCTTACCATTCTTGTAGGGAAGAAATACCAACAAAAAAGAAAAAGAAAACAGGAATTTCTTTTGGGAGCTGCCCAGGGCCTATTCTTAATGAGTTTTCTCTGCATTTTTTTTCCCTGTTCTTCAATTTCATCTTCTTGCCTGGGGCTTCAAATTATCCATCCAATCATTTCTATTGCGCATTCATTGCTCAGCTCTGACTTCTATTATCCAAGGATACATAAGGTGTGTTTTGCTGTCATGACTGTTCTAGGTTGATTGCTGCATCAACAGATAAAAACATAATCTGCTGTGGTTTAGCTGATGGCAAAAGTACAAGGAAAGTGTCTACATGCCGAATAATAAGTCTTGGCTTCTTTATGCCTCCGTTTGTATCTGTCCATAATTTAGGATTTTTTTATTACAACAACAGTCCTTCTCTCATGTAGGGCTAATTACAGTTATAATTCACAAACATAAAGTTTAGGCAAAATTTACTCAGAATATGGTTTGTGTAGCCAGGTGTACCTTAATGTCTTCTGGGGTGTAGATCAAACTACTCATGAGGAAGAGGTGTGTGTCCCAGAGGAAGCTATTTAAGGGGGGAGGAGGATTAAAATATGATAAGGAAAGAGTTTACTGAAGAATTAGTCAGAAGTGAGTCTCCTTTTGTGATTACTGAAATGTGTGTGATGATTTGTGGCAAAGAAATTCTTCTCTGTAAGCTCTTTCTTGTATTATGCATTTATTGAGATTCAAGTTAGTGTCTTCATGCACTATATGATCCATTTAAATGATTTTTGACGAGTTTCATGGCATCTTTTGCAATTCCCAAAATTAATGGGAAAAGATTCAAAAAAAGAAGAAAAAATCCGAAGTGAAAGAGTATTTTCATTTTATCCAGTGTATTACTTTCTTGTTTTCAGTTTGAGTGCAAAAATCATGTCCAAGAAAAGCAGTGTTCCAGCTTACTGATGCAGTAGTTCTAAAACTGTTTGTACTGATCCACTGTTGGTAACGCACCTAAGTATGACCTGGGATTCTCCTTAGAGAGGCAAAGGCTCTGGCATCTGATAATACTATACCTCAAGCAGTAATAATTAAGGATAAAATTCAATTGTCTCAAAACAATCTCCCCTAAAAATATATAGGATCAAATAATATGGTCAAATTCACTCGGATTCACTTTGTCAAGAAGTATCACATTCCTCTTCCCTTGAATCATTTCTACAGTCATAAAAGTAGGCAAGGTAAAGCCTTGATCAAGGAATTTACACTGACAACTGAGGAACTAAATAAAATAATTTATTGGCTTATTTCAAATACTGCTTATTTTCTTATGAAAATAACATAGACTGGTTATTTAGGGTTGGTGCACATAACTGCATGTCATTCAGTATATTCAATGTGGGTAAATCTAGCAGCCCTGATCTGAAATGGGTAGACCTGGTGGCTGAAGAAGTCCAAGAAAATATGTTTTGAGCAAACATCTGGAAAAAACTAGTCATTACATTTTAATAATAACTATTATCAAGTAGTTCTGCAATTTAATTAACTGGGTGATTGATTGGGTGTTGTAGAATAACTCTTCATCCTGAGACACCTTCAGGATTATTACACAACCCATTCTTGGAAGATGGAATAGAATGTTCACATCTGGCTGCTATGCAGAGTACTTCTTAAATCTGCTTAATCTCTGTGGAAACACATTTAAAAATGCTCCAGAAGTCCATGTACTCTTCTTATGGCCTCATTTGTGTATTTTGAATCATTGGTGCTTGTTCTTTGTTTTGCTTCTCTCACTGCTGGACAATTACCTTGGATAATTGAGAGTTGGCTTAACTGTCAGTTGAGGTAAAGTGTCATTGTTCTCTTACTTTTTCACTTACTTGAGGTTAGAGTAACCTGTTACCTCCTCAGTGTGCTCAATGGCAAGAAAACCACAGGCTAATGGAGCGGAGATTCAGGTGTTTAGTATTTTCTGACTTGTGATAATTCCTGACACCAAGTGTGAGGGAACTTTAAGGCCTGACAGAGTCAAGCCAAAGTGTGACGTTTATATCAGTCTGTTTTCATGTTCTGCATATATCAGAATTTGGTCCCTGACAATAGGCTCCTTCTTGAAATGGGAAGTGGAAGTGCTAGAAGTGCTCTTGTACAGGTTATTATTCTTTTAGTCTCGCACTTAAAGAACTTTTCTTCACAACTGAAGGACTAAATAAGTATATGCTTTGTCCTTCCATCCTACGTTTCCTCCAAGAGAACAATGGATGCATCTTCCATGTGAGTTAGTGAGAATCCATGCCTTGACAATAATTATTGGCTAGGCACTGAAGATTGCACACTTTTCTAATAATTTGAGGTAGAATTGTTAGAATGTGAGAAAATTGTCTCAAGCTGTGGGAGAGGAGGGACCATGACAGGTCAGGTTCACAATTGGCCTTCATGATCTCAAAGGTCAACATAGACAGCTCTATGATTCTATGCTATTCTGTATTTTTATGGCAAGCACAGCATCATGCCATTGCACTTACATACTATGCTTTTCTCCATAATAGTTGGACGCCTTCTAGGAGTATGTTTAGCAGGATGACTAACAAGAGTCAAAAAAGTTTGAAAATGAGAATGAGCTGTGAAATACTTTGTTTTACTTGAGTGTTTTTAACTTTCACGCTGAAGTTAGGAGGATAATAAATATTTCAAAGAAACTGCTGGCATGTAGTTGCAGATAAAACGAGGTGCGCTGCATTGTAAACCACAAAGCCAAGGAACAAAACCGAATTCCTTAGCTATTCATTTTGACAATCTCTTGAACTCTGGATTTTGAGACTACAAACAGCGCATTTGAGATGGAGAAGCCTCAGGAATGCACTGGGGATTACATCCACAGTACTAACATAAACTCATAAATGAATGACCAATTTCTTTGTTGATCAGCCTGGGAAGTAGAAAGAGATGAAATATGGTGATATATGGCTAACTGGTGAGACATGGGACCTTAAGTCTGGTTCTTCTTTTACATTAGAAGGCTGATGTGCAAACACATGTCCAAAGGATTTGAGGCAGGACTAAACTGGCATAAGAAAATGAGTCGAGGCATACTAGTTCTATTTAGAGGCTTCTGTTTTGTTTTGCTTTGTTTTTCACCTCTTACTGGAAAGAAATCTTGTAGGTGTGGGGTTTTTTTTTTTTCATCACTAGGAATGCAATGGTGCCCTCTTGTGTGAAAATCGTATTTAACATCAGCTGAGACTATCCACCAATGACTCTAAAAGGGACTACTACCTATGAGGGTACTCACAACATGCAGGCAAAGTTTTTTGAGGAAAAAAAAAAAAAAGCTTATATTATTAGTCTAGCCATGATTTGTAGACTACGAACTAGAAAGGTCTACTTACTTAGAAGTGCTATTAGTCTAGCTGCACTCTGCTAACCTTAACTGTTAGAAATATGATGTCCTTTTTTGAGTTCATACTTTCCTAAGCCGGGAAATTTATTATCAAACCTCATCTGTAATGTAGTTCTTTCCCACTGCATTTCTAGCGAAGTCAATCAGCCAAGAGCTTGCTGTGGTCACGTGAATATCTTAGGTAAAGTATTGGTTTTACTGAAGACAGTGGTGACTTCCCTACCGATTTCTGAAGAGCTGGATTTTCATCTTTGGTGCTTCCTTCCCCAGAAATATCCTGTGCACACCGTGACTTCTCTTTCTGTTTTATATTTGCAGGTGGCATTTTTAACAGTTTCTGCCACAGTGCTCCTGCATCTTTGTCTTCTATGGTACTGAAGAGCATGAAGATCTCAACAGTTATTAAATGTGTCCAAGGAAGCCCATGCACTCTTCATTTAAACATTAAAGGAACTCTGAGTCTGGATGGTAGGAAGCAGATTTGCTACTGAATCATTTCTGTTCACTTCTTGCTATTTTTCTGCCTATTTTTGTTCTGTAGTGTAATGCTTGTGTCCATGCTGTTTTCATGTGGTTGTATCAGATTTTTTAATTGAACTTTTTAACTACAAACCAGGATAAAGCCCTGGAATTTCTCAAAGGAATAAGAACTTAATTTTTTATATCCAACATATTACAGTTTCCTCTGCCAGTGCCCCTGTAGTACTGCTGCTCTTTCTTTCTTGCTCTCTCACATGTGAGTATTTACACGCACACAAAAGGACACAGATACCATTTGCCCTGTCAACATGGGCATGAGTGACTGCACCAACAGAAGAAACTGTATTTTGTTCTGAAGTTCCAATTCTAAGCCAAAATAAAATGAAAGCACTCAATTTTTTGGGGCATAGTTTATTTTTACCAACATCCTGCCACTCATGTACTTAGTGTGTTATTGTTTAGATATTTCCTGGTGTGCTTCACTCATTGTGTGATTTGTACTTAATCATTTGCATGACAGTTTGCATAATTAAAGCCTTAATTCATAGCAGTCTGTATTAAATCCATGGAGGCTTCCTACTCCCTGTGCGTGTTATTACATGCTGTCCCCCTTTTTTTACAGGATAAAATACTTGTACTTTTCACTTGGAAAGATTAGAATATGGTCTATCTTATTTTTCTGTTAAAGTTGTTCAAATCATATTTTTGAAATGTATTCCTAACTTATTTCAGAAAATATTCGTGGGCTGGAAATATGTTCTTTTTCACTGGACACACAGCAATCTCAGTGCACAAATGTGAGATTTGCCAGGAAGAAAAGCAAGACACTTAATGGAAAGAAGGTAGACTCATTTTTATGGGGTTGTTTTTCATTTAAATGTTTATAAACCTTTGGAAAAACATAGTTTTTGTATTTCTCTTTACTGTCTTAATGATTCTGTGGAAAACAGCAATGAAATATATGGTTCAGTAGTGTCAAATGAAGCTTCGTAACAAAAGTGTTCTGTATGTGGTTCTCCACCATTTTTAGACTTCTTCCACTTAACTTTTATCAAGAGAAGATGCCTCTATAAATTCTACTTTTCAAATTGATCTTGTTTTCTTTCTTATTGTACCCACCAAATTGTGGGGAAGCTTTTGTTACTCCAATTGCTAGGAAGCACAATGTCACAGGGACCATTAAGTGCATTTTCTCACGTCCCACTCATATTTATTTAGATCCAGCCATGTCAATAGAATTTACACTTCTAGAAGAAAGCCAAATGCCTAAACACTTGTACACATCTGTTCTAAACTCATAATAATATTTGCAGTGGCAGAGTATGATTCTGTACTAAACTATACCCAGAAGTATTTGTTATTAAAATCTGCAGCAGGAAAAAAAAAAAAATCCTTGACCTACTGTTTAAAAGAGGAATTTTTGCTTTCAGCTAGTGGTGAATAACTGTTATTAATCCCATACAAAACATGTTACTTCATGTGCTCTGTTATATTGATTGCATGTGTGAAAGCAATTTCTACTCCCAAACTGCAATTGCAGTCTACACTCAGTATCATCAGTTGATGATCAAAAGCCCCTGCAGGCAGTGCAGGGCTGGCAATCAACAATTATTGGCTTTCAGACAAGGGTGAATTTTATAGCTGTGACTCAACAAATGCACTTAGAAATGTAGATGTATTTAGATTTTCATACTTTCAGTTCTGTGAGTAATCTTTTACCCTTCAAAGGCATTTGTGTCAAATAGGAGTTATATACATTTGGAAGTCTATATGGAATACAGTAGTTATTGCTACAGTTACTCCCTACAGTGAGAGAATGACCTGCTGTAATTGGATCTCAACTTTTGCCTCCTAAAATACTTTCCCAGAACCTTACTGCAATGAATAAATTTGACAAAGTTGATGCTAAATGTTTTAACAGACATATTTTCCTATTCTGCAATTGTTTGTGCTTGTAAAATGCTTACAACTCAAGACTTCTGGTAGTACAAAATACATTTTATCCTTTTTTTTCAGTTCAGTGAGTTCTGTGCTTTTACTATTCTTTGATAGTTCACAGATCTTTGGTTTTCTGGAAGTAAAGATGATGGCCAGCTCCTAGATTAGAAGAAATGACATTTTTTGAAATCCTTTAGCTAAATGGCATCTGATTCCTCTACATTCTTAATGCTACAGTATCTCAAAATGCTTAATGCTCCTGGCAAATGTAAATCAATTTAAACAAAAATATTGCTTGCTTAACTCTCATAACTAGTGGTTTTCATGCATTCTGGAAGTCACACACAAACTTTATTTTATAAACCTTTTAAACAGGTGCAGGTTCAATTCAATTGCTTTGAAGTCAACGTAGCACAACACATCTATGTGACCATGAAAACAGTACCAAATTACTGTGAAGTTAAGATGAGTCAGGAATACTATGTTGAAGGTAGGAAAACATCTTCAAACTAATGTTTTTCAAAAGACATCTTTTCAAAGAGAAAAACAAGGCCAAACAAAACAGAGCAAAAAATTCCAAACAAAACCAAAATCTGAATGCAAAGGCAAGTTACATTCTGGGGTACACTGATCTAAATGGTGCTATTTTATGTCTGACATAATCAGTATTATTCTACATTTTGGCGATTTATTTGGTGCGTGCAAATGTCTGACTTGCCAAAAACAAAACAAAACAAGATTGAACAACAACAGATACCAGAGTTTGTATTTCAAAATATTTGGAAAACTACATTATGTGTTTCTCCCAGATTGCATTCCTGTGATTGGAATGTGATCGATCTCTGCCAGCAGGCTCAGTCCTGCATGATCTCTGTGCATGAGATGGAAATGTTGCTGTCTTCTGTTAGGCTCCATGTGGTTTCAGACCTTTTGGCAAGTTTAATAGGAAAGTGTAAAGAAATAGCTTCTTTTCACTAGCTATCTGTTCTGTCACCTGTTTTTATATAAGTGAGTGAGATAAGATACCACTGGTCCTTGTTTTGGGCATAAGTTGCCTACTACATGCATATCGAAGTAGATTCAGTACAGGTGGTCCAGTGGTTCAGTGTGGCAAATGGTGGTGCAAAAAATGAACTGGGACCCCTTACTCAGCCCATTGCCTGTGCTTGCCCTGCCATCCCATCGCCACAGTCTGTGGGCTGCTGCCCTCGCCCATGGCCATTGGTGCAGTACCATCCCTTGCATACTGTATCAGACATGTTGTGTCTGCTCAAGTAAAGCTTTGGTCTATTTAAAAAGCATTTCATTTTCTTGCTAAAGCCTCTACTCCAATTCACTACCAAAGGAGACAAGGGGGAAAAAATAAGGCTTTAAAAAGCCTAGTTTTAAACAAAGTGAAATGAAAACAAAGAAAAATGTTTTCCTATGGAAAATCACAATGTGAGGGCAATTAAAGCAAAATACTGCTCTAATGTACATTTAAGCAAAATATTTTAAAATCAAGATTTAGATTGTGAAGATACAAGTATTAGATATTAGTTCTGAAGGTGTTGGTTGGCCTCTAGTTCTGGCAGGCTTCCTGGGAACTAAATGAAGGTAATTCTTTGCAAGTCTAGAGGAAAACCAGAATTGAAAAAATACAGTTGTTTTTAGCAGAGGAATGCATCTAGTAAACAACTGGAGTGAGTTTCAAGGAAAGGATAACTTGAATTGTTATTACTTATATTATTATTAACTACTGGATAAAGAAGTGCACTGTTGTATCCTAGTTTACCACCTTAAATTGCTGAAGAGGTTTAACAGTAGAAACCCCACACTGGTGAGATAGCTCCCTAATGCAAGTTAAGACACAGTCAGTGTGTGTGTGGTACCTTCCTTCACTTCCTTCACTATCTAGAAGAGGATCAAAATCTACCTTTAAAAGGGATGAATGAGATTGTTTTACTGTTGGGAAACTACTGGATAATTTGGAAGTCTGATAGGCTACACGCCTATATAAATAACACAATACTGAAGAAAATTCTGGTCTATATTTTGCAGATTGCAGAAACAGTGATGTGGGAAAGCACATTCCAGCTTGTTTGGGTGAGCTAATTTTCTGTATAACTTGAAGTTGTGGGGTATTTCTTGTGACTTCTACAGTGATATGTTTTCATAGCTGAATAAGCAGAAAAAATATTTACAACTGCTACTTAAAATTATACTTTGGGTATGTTGCAAAAATTCAGTGTTTCTCTATATTGACTTGTAAATGCTAGATAGCAGATAAAGATGTTGACAACCTATTCAATACTTAAACATTTGGAAGCAGGTTTGTGTCTTTTTCACGAACTACAGATTACAAGTTTCATATTTTGTCTATAAACAGATCTCACAAGTAGATTAAAGCGAATTGGCCGAATTGCTGTCCTGATCTTGAGATACCTGTGAATAAGAATAATAAAGAAAAAGTCCCCACATATTGCATTTGTCCAACATAGTTGCACATATTCTCAAAGAAATGAGATTTCAACCTTAGGATAATCAGCTTTTGAAGTAGCATTAGTGTGTATATTTCAGGTATTTGTACATGAACTATGTAAGATTTCAAGTAATGAGGTTGAGGTTCAATCTGTAGGTGTCTTGGCCTCTCATTATTGACAATGTTAATTAAAAATTAGTAATGTTGAAATTCATTCTTTTGAAAAATATTATATGTCATAAAGTAAGATTACATATAGGAATATCAGGATATAAAAGAATGATTTCAAATATTCTAGGTAAGAAATGTTAATTTATCTCTACACAGTTTTTAAATACATTCTGTATTTTTATAAAGGGGCAATGAAGTCAGAAATATACAAACTAATAAAGAACTAGAGACAATAATTTAATGTTTGAGTTTTGTTTTTCAGCTGGAAAGTTAGACTATAATGTAGACAGAACAAGAAAAATCATATCAGTGAATGTATCCAACTTTCTTCGAGATCAAGATTATTACATTCGTTTGTGTCACAAATGGTTTACCTGTGAAGATGTGGGACAATTTGCTGTGGTGAGTTAAGGCTTAAAGCATTGCTTTCTTGAGGTGCCTGGGGGAGAAATGCTAATTGAGATCATACTTACATGAAATGGTCTTCTGTGTCTTTGTTAACTTTATTAAATTGGCCTGGATCAGTGATCATCTTTTTCATTTCAGATAAGAGGGAAGGATTCTTTAAAATCAGTTTCTCTGAAGTACTCTCAGCTACTTCCTTGTCTTTGCATTGAGGTAACAGTTTGGATTTTATATATGCTTCTGATTAAATAAATTTTATATGAGTATGTGCTAAAAAAGGTGGGAAGATCTGTAGGAAAAGGCTCTACTGCTATGTTTTTGACTAAAGCATGTTTGACCTCATGAAATAGTTGAAGAGATTTTTCAGAAAACACTAATTAAAGATGGAGATAAAAGGAAATTAATTTATACAAGGTTAATTTAACTGAGTTTTTATAAGTAATGAAAATACAGCATGTTTAATTTGAATTTCAGCATAGCACTTGAGGTAGTTTCACATTCAAAGCTAAGAGATGATTTGAGGAAGCTGGGGTAGATAATACTTCCTTAGAGAACTAATTCAGCTGCTTCTATTGAATGGTGCAGAGATAATAGGAAGGTAATTTAAGGATCACTGTCAGGTCTTATATAAATGTTTTCATCAGCCACAAGGGCACAAAAGGAAGGAACGTGTTAATGAGATTTGCTAGTAATGCAGTTGAATGGTATAATCAAAATAGAAGAGAATCTGAATAATCGGAAGAGAATAGAGTTCTTCATATAGGAAATAACTAAATGGGGATAAAAGTGCACTGGTGTGAAGTACAAGTTCATGCATTTGCTCTAATAAAAGCACTTCTTATTGTAAAATATGAGTCCCTGTTTGGAAAAAACACTGAAGAAAAAATATCAGAGTGTAATATTTCATCATAGAATGATTGATTAAAGGAACGTGCTTACGTGATGTAAATGTGAAAAAAGATTTAGGTGGCAAGATTATCACAAGTGAGCAGGAAAGTACAGGTAAGACTTTCTATGAAATAATGTAGGCAATTATTGCATCCTTATTTAATAAACATTAATAAAATGAAAGATGTACATAAGAAATCTAGAATGGCTGGGGAGTAGAAAGGCTGTCTTAAAAAGGAGATTTAAAGAAGATGTTTTCTTTAGCCTGTTAAAATATATGTAAAGAGAAACTATGTTTTTTTATTAAATACTAATCAGAATGGTTTTTTATACAAACACATTTTTTAAGCTAAAGCCATTTTTGACACAGACATGAAGGATGATATGCTCCATTCCTGTAATCACAGTATCTACACTCTTCACTGATAATTTGATAAGCAAGAAGTAAAAAGTCACCAAACTAATTTAAAATAAGCTTGATAAAATACAAAAATACTAATTTTTCACTGAATACTGGAGTAGTATTTTACTTGTGGATTAACATAATAAATGTAGATATCCATATGTAAATGCTTACCTTTTAATTAAATGTCCAAACTCTTTAGTCATTGATTATCTAGTTAATGCAGTTAGTGAAGCCTGTAAAGTTACTCAGTGGACCAAATGTAATTGCTTATTTTTGAATGAACTGATTAGTCACTGGAAAATATTCCACTTAGTATATATACAGAGAAACAATATGATTGCTGAGCAAACAAATGAGAGCTGTGAGCAATAAAAATATTTGCACATTAGTCTAAACAGTTAGGTTATACTAAACGTCATGCATAGATTCCTGCAAGATTGAGTTTAATGTTAGTCCTCAGACTTCAAGGCTGCATCCTTAGCCATAACAAAGTTCAGAGATCTGGCATTATGATTCTTAAATGTCTTTTGTTATCCCTAGAATATAATGACACTGTAAGAAACAATGAATATCAAGTTAGAAGTCTTTTTAAATGAAATATGGTTCAAATATACAACTCAGAAATAGTAGGCATGTAGGGCTGGAAGGGGTCTCATCATCAGGTCATCAGCAGCATGTCATCAGCTTCCAGCTAGGCTGGTTCATCACCTCCAGTCCCAATAGTGTTGAATAGATATCCAGTGCAAAAAAGCCTTTTAAAAAAGTACTTCCCCAAATACCATAACGGACATAATATATGTGCCTTTAGTGGGAAGGCTGGTCTTTCACATCCTTTCTGAAGTGTTAAAAACTGTTGTATCTGAAGATCTCTAGTTAATCGCTAATTTTTGGGTTTTAGGGTTGGCTGGCAATACCAGATGCCAGGAGGTTACAACTTTGTCCCTTTGAAAATGGCAAGTATTTTTTGATTACTCTTTACCTGAGTGTTTTTTGTCACAATTTGAAATTCATCTGAGATGAAAACCGTGCGTTGCAAAACGGCAAGGAAATCATTATACTAACTTGTTATATTGTGGTAGATGAAATAACTTATTTTCAGGTCTTAATATTAAAGTGTCTTTCCCTGATTACATTTTTTGGACATATTGAATAATATTTCCACTTTTTTGGTGCACAGATACAATGGCATTATGGGATAATATTGTTTATAATCCAGTGACTCAAACCCTTGCTTGGGAACCAGCCTGCCCTGTGCTTGTCATTGTTAACCTGTGCAGATTAATGAAGTCTAATGACCACTGTGAAGATATACAAGATTCTTCCAAACGTTTTCCTGAGAAGGTAAGAACTATTGGGCTCTTCATTCAACTACTGAGATTGGCCATGACCAGAGCAATACAAAAAGTGAAGCTAGACTTTGGAATAAGAACAGTTGCAAATTCCTCTTTTCTTCTGTGATACTTTGAACTATTCATAACCACAGTCTGTTCTTGTGCACTAACCACATAATTTATTCAGAAAGTTCAATATTGGTTGACTCACTATTAAGAAATAAAAAGACGGACATGACTGTGAAGCTAGTAATGTTTACTGAATTCTTTGGGGTCAATAGATTCTGCTTTTCATTTATAGTAAAGGAATGATTCATCTGCTCAGACTTAGCTGTCTAAAAATTATGTGTTCAAGTTAAAACTGTTCATCTCAGATGCCCTTTAAAGTAAGGAAATAAAGCAGACACATTCAGAGGACAATTCTTTTCATCTGACAGTAGATATTTAAGAAAGTTTGGAGGGCTGTATCTCTGATGTTTCGCATTATGACAAGTCGATTATGACTGGATATCATAACATCATAACCTGGATTTTTAACTTTAGATATCTAAAATGGAATTCAGATAAATCTAAATCTCTTCAGATCTTATTGGAGATGTAAAAATACCTTGATGGTAGTTTTATACTCCATTATGTTCTCTTTGAAGTGCCTTCCTCAAGCTGGATTCAAGTTGCCTTGAAGTTGTGGGTGTTGAAATACTGTGTTTCTCAGTTCTTTCAGCATTCATATTCCTAATCTGAAAAGGATTTTTAATACATGTATTTTGAACTGCTACATACTTCAGCCTGAAGTATCACGGGACTGAATGCATTGGATGTATGAAATTGCATAGAGTTTGAGCTTGCATTTTGAAAAGTAAATTTCAGACTTTATTGTGGAGAGAAGACAGTAAAATCCCTGTAACATCTCAAAAGGTAGATAAAATCAGAAACAGATTCTTTGTTTTTGAAACATTATGAGACTTATTCTGATTACATGATGGCAAGGGGGAAGAGGATTAGAATGTTTCTTTTTGTTTAGGAACTCTGGGCCGAGTGTTCAGTGATTGTTCAGATTCACCATGTTATGTGCCTCAACAAAGATTTGATCTTGGAAAAACACATAAGCTTAATTTTACACACGTGAATGGGCCTGGTGGGATTCATCATCTGCTGACAACAAGAACAACTCATTTCTTGCAGGAAAGAAAAAAAACAAAGGGGAAAAAAAAGGAATCCTAAAATGAGATTTGTCTAGTAATGGTCATGTCTATTACCAAAAATATTGTCCAGAGTTGTTTTATTACAGACAATGAGTGTTTTCTTGTTGATTTCTTACTCATTGCTTTCAATGGCTGAATTCATGGACAGGATGTTTTTTTTTTTTTCTTCTTTTTCAAATTTAATTGTGAAAGGTGTTGAATTTTGACCATTTCTTGAAGAACATCTTTATAGTGTACTGCAGAGATTACTCAGATAATGCCAGCTTTGCCAGTAAGCACACACAGTGCCACACACTGCAATACTATGTACATGTATTGACTTAGGCCCAGATGATATGCAACTCTTCTCTTTAATCAGGCTGTGTCTTTCTTTGTCAAAGATTATGATGTCTCCATTTCTGAACAGATAGCTCCCATGGCACTATTTTCTGCAATCCTACTGCAATCCTACTGTGCTTAAGGATATTCACTGTGTGGTTATCAAAAAAGGTACAATAATGAGGTGTTACTTTGGTCATGATAGTGTGTTTTCTGTATTGGAGCCACTGTGCTCAGGCGCTTGAGCAATGCTCTTTGTCTTAGTAAGAACACTTACATGGGTAGCAGCTGTTTATATGAGATGAGGCTTTTTATCTCCATGGGAAGATGAACTGTTGTTAATCAAGAAATGAAAAATTTTGTAGATCACTTAAGTGGGTTTCTGAAGTTCATTCTGTGTTTAAGTATTTTCTTGAATAGGGATACTGAAAACTGAGAATTATCTTAAGGCAAAAGTGATAAACCAACCTTGGAGTGAATATTCAAACATTCTGCAACATTGCTGATGAATAAGGGACTGGAAGAAAACTACTGTGTAATCAGAATTTTGTACCCAAATCATGACAAAATCAATTAAACTCTAATGGGTTAGACAGACTATAAAAATGCTACATGTTATGGATAAATATAAGAAAATTATTCAGGAATCCAAAATAGCAGTTGTTTCTATTTTGAATATTTCATGCCAATAAGTAAACCAGTTCCTTTCTCTGTTATCAAACCAAGAACATGTGGGGTAAATAATTTTCTGAAACTACTCATTGAAACCAGCTAATGCTGAGTACTCTCTTTTCAAGCAGGTTAAGTATTCTCGTGTGGACACTCACCCAAGACTTTGCATGAAGGTAAACTAGTTTCTTATAAAAAACCTCTTTCCTGTCCTCTTTCTGAATTGGCATTATTGTTCAGGATTAATTTTTTTTTTTCATAGATCTGATGAATAGGAAGTAGAAATGAAGGAAATGTGAAAGATTAAATTAAAATTAGGTTCTTTGGAAGTGCAGCAGGAATGATCTGACAAATGTCAGATCATGCCCAGATTTTTCTACTTAAGAAAAGCAGTGAAAATGTTTTAGGTCATACACTCAAACTCTGAAGTATACATTAAAATTAATGTGGAAAATTTTCCATATTAAATATATGATAATAAAAGTGATTGAAATGCTGCATTTACTGGAGCGCTGTTTATTATTGGTGAGGAAAAAATGCCATGTAAATTAATGTTGGCACATTATTATTTCATTGTAGACTACTTTTAAGTCAGCGGAACTACATGTTTCTGTAAAATTGAGCATGTGGGGATCTAATTTAAATCAAATGCTTGAAGATAGGATAGAGCAGAAAAGCTGTGTATTCATCTTCCTTTTCTGGAATGCAGTGATTATGTATACTTGAATCTGTACCCACAGACTGAAATAAAAAAATCAGTTTTCCTAACTGATTTCTCTGGTTTCAGTTTACAACCAAGCAAGGCTCTTGGGTTAAGTGTCCATTTGCTCATGGAGAATTTCCAGGTAAATATATATTTTTAGAATTACATAATATTAAATTGTGCATTGCTTTCTCCAGTAAGCAAGTTCTCTCTTCACTAATGTATTCACATAATTGTAGCCTGTAAATTATAGCAAAGAGATTCAACAGTTTGCTACTCCTGTATATAAACTTCCCAATAGGCCCAGTGTTGATCAGTATGAAAAAGTAATTATTTTCCCCTCTTGTCAGCTTGGAAGATGAGAACAGCTGCAGTTGCAGATCGAATACAAGTTTTCTTCACATCTCAAACCAAAGCACACTTCTCAGTGCTGGTGTGTAACAGGACACAGCTGGCCTCATGTGAATCTGTTGGGATGCGCCATTCAGTCTCTGTGGTTTGTATACATTATTTCTTCAAATTCTTTAATACTTTCACCAAATTTAACTGCATTTGTTTATTATTTCATTTATTGCCATGCAGCTTGAAAGTGTTAATAAGCACACACAAGTACTTATTGGAACAATTACTGGAACATTTTTAAAGCATGAAGTTCTAATTCTGATCTCACGCTGATGGAAGATATTAATAAGGAGGCTGAGGTCAAATGAGTCATGTCAAAGAAAGTAACTACTATTGAGCGGAACCTTAGTATTCTTTTAACATCATTTTTGTGGTACAGTATTTGTATTATGAATATAGCAAATGTAACTGTTAGCTTTTTGTATATGGTTCATCAATGTAGCTGACCTCACAGGTCTCACATCATTAAATTTAAGACTAGAGGCACAGTTCCAAAAAGGTCTTGAGCTACTCTAAATCTCATGGCTGCCAAAACAAACCCACTTCAGCTCACAAAAAAAGGAAAGTTTTCAGACAACTTTTTCAGACAGCTGACTGGGACTGCGCAACAACTTCTGACTGCACAACTGCTTCTTACTGCTTCTTAAAAAGGGGAGAGGAAAAAGATTGTGGGAGGGAATGCTTTTTCAGTCCTTGAACCTTTCAGTATGCAGCATGCACATAGCAGGGGTTGTTGACAAGAAGGCAACTTCTTAAGCAAGCAATTGACTTCTTAAACTCAAAGGGATGGACCCTGAAAGCAGAAATTATTTTCTAATGAATCCGTTTAGATTTTTCAGTACATCCCTTGTTCTGAGTGTAGCAGAGCATTTGTTCCAAGCCGAGTTTTCCAACTTAGGGTTTTGTTACACAAGTTGAAGCTGAGTTTAAGTGAAACATGATATCTCCTCCAAGAGACCCGAGAAAGGAAGGTATATGTCTATCAAATGCCACAGATTGACAGAATCACAGAATGTAAGGGATTGGAAGGGACCTCAAAAGATCGTCTAGTCCAATCCTCCTGCTGGAGCAGGAGCATCCAATTAGGTCACAAGGAAAATATCCAGGAGGGTTTTGAATGTCTCCAGAGAAGAAGACTCCACAACCTCTTTGGGCAGCCTCCTCCAGTGTTCTATTACCTTCACTGTGAAGATTTTGTGATAGTTAATGTGGAACCTCCTATGTTCCAGCTTGCACCCATTGCTTCTTGTCCTGTCGTTGGATGTCACTGAGAAGAGTAAGAGAAGCCTGTCCTTATGGAGCAAGATATCCAGAGAAATGCTGTATTACTGACAGAGATGGAGACCAATGTAGCAGCAGTTGACAAACGATATGTGAACACTTATCAGTGTAATTTCCCTTCAACTGGCAACTGGCTTATTTCAAATAAAATCTGTTGAATTTAGACTTTTGGTTTTAAATAATGTGTGAATTGCAAAGTGAGAAGGCTAATGGTACAACACTGATAAGGCAGAGCCAGGTGTTGTACAGTGTCTATCATGAAGGGCACCGGTACATTTAGGAATGCTTTTTTTCTTCCTTCTGGTGCAAGGCTGAGATTTCCTATGTGTACTGTGACACAGTGGGAGCCCACATAAGTTACACGCAGTTCCCGTCTCACCACTGTGAGCAATATACACAAAATTTTCATAATGACTTAGCTCTGTGTTCCCAGAAACTGATGTTCTTTCTAGTAATCCCAGTTTGGTTGTGCTTGAGTAAGAACACATTCACCTAATTTACCCGAAATTATTTTAGGAGTTTGCCACACTAAAGAAAACAGTGTGGGATGCAAAGCTATTAGTGGACTAACTAAAATTATTTTGAGCACAAACTATAAACAATCAAATGTTAAGTGTCAGAACAATCATTTAGGACAATTTTACCCTAAGGCTGAGCTTGTTCTTGGCATACAATATAATGGGAAACCCACAATAGCTGCAAAGAAGGGGTCATTCCTTCAACACACGTACACCAGGGAAAAGAAGTGAAGATGCTTGGTGCTAACATGATGTCAGCAGCCTTGGTGGGAGGATGTCCTCCCTCACAGTTCTTCACAAAGCACAGGGGCATTGGCCTTCTTTCTATCCTGTCCAAATCGTGCTTGACAAAACTACCCTAGCTGCTTATGGACATTGAGAACCAGGGATATCTCTGAAAATGTGTAACTTTCCATGATGAATGTGTACTTTTATATTTTTTACTTTATATATTAAATTTCCAACACAGTAAAATGTGCAGTGTTACTGGCAAAGGAAGAAAAGAGATGGAAAGACAATATTTTTTTATTGTTTCAGGATATGGAAAATAATAGTTTTTTTTTGTTTTCCTTCCTCCCTTCCTCCCTTCCTCCCTTCCTCCCTTCCTCCCTTCCTCCCTTCCTTCCTCCCTTCCTTCCTCCCTTCCTTCCTCCCTTCCTTCCTCCCTTCCTTCCTCCCTTCCTTCCTCCCTTCCTTCCTCCCTTCCTTCCTCCCTTCCTCCCTTCCTCCCTTCCTCCCTTCCTCCCTTCCTCCCATAAGGGAGATTCTGTGTCAATCACGATGTCACGGGAAGTGTGCGGGTCAACAATTTGCATTCAGGTATGTGTATTGTGTGTATTGATTTTGCCAATTACTGTGTACAAAATAAACAAGACATAAAAAAGAAAAAAAAGTAAAAGAAGGAAACCAGCAGGCACCCTCCCAGCTTCTTCCTCCTAGCCAGATCTGATTGCTGTGCAAATGGAGTTGGCAAAAAGCATTATTTATAGCTTGAAGTGCTGCCACCACCTCTTGTTGTGATGATATTAATTAACAGAGAAGTCGCTGTCAGCGATCCTGCTGCTTTGTAAGTGGCAGATAAATGGATATCAACAGGAAATTGTTAATCCTGTTCCTGTATGTTCCTTTGTTTCTAATAAAAGGTTAGTTAAGAGATCCAAGTAAATCATAGATGAATCTTTGAAACCTTGACATTAGCTGAAAAAGGTTAGACATATAGCTAATAGCACAGTAAGTACATTGTCTGCTAGAATTAGTGCTTCTGAAAGCACAGTGTAACCAAATTACTGTTTCACACACTAATTCTGTAGCTGAACTTCATTAAGACAACATTAATAGAAAATGAATATGAAGCTGATTGTTTTTCTCCTCTCCAGAGTTAAAAGTTCTCAACTTGGTGTATCTCGAGTCTCTTCAGTTCTTGAGTTGATGTATAAATTGTCTGCTGTGTAAATAAGACATCTGTCAGAATATAACTCTCCAAACATAAAAAAGCTGTTTGATTTTGACATTTAGAAACCTAAATTTAAAAATTAAAAATGATAGTGACTTCAGTCCATTGAGTGTTCAGTGTATGTATGTCCACTGAATGTACACTTCAGTACACTCCATGTACATTTCTTTAAAAAATAGAATAAAAATGTATTCAGTCGAGTATACTAATAAAGCAGTATTTTATTATTGATGTCAACAGAACTGTTTAGTAACAGTACTGCTGAAAGGGGAATAAGATTCTGTTCTTTCTTTTACAAGGGCTGGAGGACAGATGTAGATTATTCAGTTCCACTGCAGATCTGTGATATCAACTGTGGTAAGTACTTATGATGACAAAAGAAAAAACAGGTCTTGATTGAATGGAAGAGAGCATCTCAGGTGAAGGATGCTTTCATTGGGAAATGAAGATGGGATTCATCTGACTGAATGTGGATGTCTACACCTGAGCTAGTTATGCTCCATTTTCTTTATGGACAATGGACTCCTATCTAAACCAGCTTTTAATTAGCTGCTGTAAGGGCAACTTGTGTGGCTGTCTGTTTTCTCTTCTCCGTGGGTGAATTTACCAGCCTATGCCAAACTACTGCTACACCACACCTACGTTTGCCTTGCTCTTGGTAGATGAAGTAACTAGTTTAAAACAATCCTTGGCAAGTAGGCACGCACTTCTGTCATTGTAGTGATTGCAGCATAGCCCTACTGTTAATTCTCCACCTCTGCAAATGGAACAGCAGGAGTTTCCTCCACTGAAGAATTACTGTGAGGATAGTATTATCCTCATGTCCATGTCCTTATATGTCCATTATTATGGACATAAGCTGCAGCATAGGAAGTTCTGCACAAACATGCGCAAGAACTTCTTTACAGTGAGGTGACGGAGCACTGGAACAGGCTGCCCAGGGAGGTGGTGGAGTCTCCTTCTCTGGAGATGTTCAAGACCTGCCTGGACGCCAACCTGTGCGACCTACTGTAGGGAACCTGCTTTGGCAGGGGGGTTGGACTCGATGATCTCTGGAGGTCCCTTCCAACCCCTACAATTCTGTGATTCTGTGATTATGAGTTCAAGCGCACTCATATGCTCATGAAGTCAGAATATTCTGAAATCTCCAGCCCCTGATGGTATGGCACTGTAAAATGTAATGAATTTGAATTAAATAAGCCTCTAGGGTTTACGGTGAAGAACACAGGGTTAGGTTTAGCAGAACTGAAAAGTCTAAAAAGGAGTTGAGCTGAGAGAAAGCTCAATCTGAGCTCTTCAAGAAAAAAAAACCTCCCCAAACCCACAGAAACACTGCCCCTCCCTGTTCATTATAAACGTAGCAATTCCTGTGAAAGATTTGCTCTGTGTACAGTTAACTGTAGCTTCAGATTTGGAAGCCTGACACTTGACAATTGAATTTGCAATCCAACTGCAGTTCTCTGTGCAAGCACTGACATAATGCTTGTTCAGTTTTCTTCTGCACTTAAAAACTCACGACAAGTCCACTCAAGGTGAATCAGTTAATTTCTGAATGTTGTGATTTATTCAATCTGGATACATTCTTCTTATGCACAGTTTTCATTTAACAAATGCAAAGGATATGAAAACAATAACAATAGGTTCCAGGGATGACAGTCAGGGAACTCCTCTCTTCCTTCTAATAAGAGAGAATGGATCTATGTATTAAATGAAAATGGTGGAATACTGAAAACTGAGTAAAGAATTTTCTGGACATGTTCGATTAAAATGTGGAATTTGTTATCATAATTTCTGTTCTGATCGATAATTTCTGAGGATTCAGAATAAAAATAAATAAATAAAAAAGATAAGCTGTGCGTTTCCAGGACTTCCAAGCTTTAATATGTGAATGCTAGATTTGTTGCACGGAACATAAGTAGGATACGATTCATGGCTGCTGCCAAACTTCATATTTTGGGGTAATGCTGTCCACATTAGCAAGTGAATGATTCCACCTTTGCTGTCTTGCTAGGAGGAGATTGCTGAAACTTCCCTCGGAGATAGCTGGTGCAAACTGTTTCCCAGTGGTGGGACTCTGAACCGCATGGGTCCAACTCACTGATGAGATCCTTGTGCTCTTAACGTCTCGTCAGGAGTCATCAACTGCCTGTTTTGTCATGTGTTAGATTTTGAATGTAACAGCATTACTACTAAGAATTTTGAATTCTCAAGTGCTTATTTTCTGCAATTAAGACATCTTCTCAAGTATGAACTTTCCAAAATCAAGAGATAATGAAAGTTACTTAAAGATCTAGGGTGATAGTTCTTACACTGGGATGCTATTTGTCCTTTAACCTAACATGTTAAGAGAAAGAAAGGAGTATGAAATGTAGAATTTGTCCATAATTTGTGGCAATTAAATTCTACTAAGTGTCAAATGATTGAGAAACAATCTTATAAAAGTATAGTAAAAATGTCTACTGTATACATCTTTGTGAAATAGAAGCTTACATCATTACTACATTTTATTAAAGATTGCATGCAGTGTCAGTGTGCCCAAAAGAACAGTGATGTTACTGACATGCATTTTGTTTCTCAAAGGCAAAACCCAAAGGAAAAAGTTGCTTCCCTTCTCAGTTTTATTATTCCTTTGCCCTCTTCTCTGGATTGCATTAGAAGCAAAATATTCTAAAACATTATTTCACCTATTTAAGAAGAAATATATCTATTCCAAATGAAAAAATAACTGGAGTCATTTAATGTGAAAAAAAAAAGGTATGAACTGTAATGAAAACAAAATGACACTTTACATTTTAATTTGTTCCTTCAGGTTTTCGTGGACAGACATATGGTAATGAAAACCCTGCGAAGGCCATGACACACAGGTATTCAGCCATTCTCTTAAATACACTGTTAAAAAATTTTAAGAGTTGACAAAGTTGTTAATTCTCAAAACATCATTACTGTCTCTAAGGAACAGAAACAATATGAGTGATATTTTTATTTGCTGGCTGGGAATGTCTGGTTCCTATCTCTTCTCTTTCCTTGTCCCCACTGTTGGCACCTCTTACTCCATGGTTCTTGCTCTCAGCAGTCTGGCCTGAGAGGTAGCTGCTAGAGAGACAAAAAAACCAAAATGTGATACAACTGCCATTCAGCATTCAAGAGCCCTGGAACAATCAGATTTACTGAGCATGGCTTCCACATTACTAGCACCTGTCTTCTGACTTTCCCCTGGCATTTATAGGGGAATCACAATACCCTGTTCTCTCACTCTTTGGATGTGTCTGCTCAGCTGTTCCAGTCTTTCTTTTCTTTCCCACATCCATTCCAAAACACTTATTCCTAGGCTGTAAAGGAGTCAGTGATTAATGGAGTCAATGGATGTATGATTTGGTAAGATCCTGAGCTTCTCAAAAAGCTCTTTCTTTAAGGATGTCCTTTTGGAGGCAGCCTTGGAACAGTGGGAGCAACCTAGAACACAAGAAAGAATAGAGGTATTCTGAAAAGTCATTGTTCAAAGAAATTTAAAATATGCAGCCTTTCCAAGTTAGACAAGTCATGGTGAAAAGCTGCTGCCATCTTTGGGGTAGTCTTTGCTTTGCTAGATGATAACACTAAGAACAAAGTATCTCATTTTTGTGCATTTGTTCAAAATGGCTGTGTGATTTGGGCAGTCAAGGCCTCATGCTATAGATAAATCGTTATATTCATTGCTAATTCCGACTATATAAGAATGTAATGCACTCTTTCTCAGTGCAAAGAAATAAATATCTTTCTTTTTCTGTTTCTCCCCAAGAATGAAGAGTGTGCATTCCTTGCATTGAATTTAACAGCAGCACATCTTCAGCATCCTCAGAGGCTTATCAATATCCAGTTGTACTTTGGTATAACTTGCAAACTGGCATCTCACATCTTAATAAATTCTCCTAATTCTGTGGGATTTTTCTCACAGGTGAAGAATTTAGCAAGTTAGACCTACTTTAATGTCCAAAAGAAGCTGAATTATGATTCCTCATTTCACAGTATTTCAAAACAAAGCACATCTTAGGTCATGTAGTTAGAGAATCAGGTTCACGTTTTCCTTCTAAATTAATATTTTATACATAATGTGCTTTAAATGAATAATTTCACAGTACCTATAGAACAAGAATTTCAGAAGTTCTTATTTGCAACTTTCCTTTTTTAACCATAAGAAAAAGATTTTGGGAAATGAAGAAAGGAATTTTTCTCATCTTTTTACAATATCCTTCTTTGTTTTCTGATGCCATTCTGATGACCTCATTGTGACAGACCATATTCCTTACGTATATCTAATAACTGATTTCTGTGTTTACATTTGCCTTTCACTTGGAAATAACTCCTATTTATCAGAAGAGGTCTTCAGTTTGAAAGTTACTTAAAACTGTTATGTGAAAATCCAACCTAGAAGAAAACAGGTGGAAATAACCGAAGTATTTTTTTCCATTATATCAGTATTTATACATCACATTTGAGAATAATATTACACTTTGTACTGATTATCAAACATTTGGCCTTTGTTTCAAGGAACACTCCTGTCAAACATCCTCACTTCCTATTGTGTAAAAAGGAAATAAAGTCAATTAAAAGTTTATTAATAACAAATCCTGAAACCATGTAGAATTGCTCATGTGAGATCAAAAAGATGGGATGGGAGTGAGGGTGTGGAACAAGAAGTTGATCAATAAAAAATATTTTCCATCTGAATGTGGTTTTTGTTTTGTGATTTTCAGAGAAGGATTTACAGAGTATAAATATGGCACAAGAGTCATATCTGCTATATTGAAACAAGGTTTCTGATGGGCTCTCAAGAGGACAAACACTGCCTGGCTCCTTTGGTATTAAAACTCTACAGATGTGTAAAGATGTGTAAATCTACTAGATATATTCCTATTCTGTGCAGTGCTATGGCTCCATAAGCAGAGGTGGGAAGGCAGCCCTTGTGCAGCATTTATTTACTTACTTTAACTGTGAAATAGAAGCACCGATCTATTCAGATATCTGCTTTTCCTTTAATACCCTCCAGACCGCAGCCAGAAACAACCTGCTCAACTGAGGGAACATTAACATTACTCTTTAGGGGAAAGAGCACTTTTCCTTACTTTTCTGTAGGAAAGGCTGATTTTTACTGCTTTTTATTGCAGCTAAGTTCTTAAGATGAACTTTTTGCCTCTGTTCTTAGACTGAAAATGAATTCAGATTATTGTGGTGTGGTAGGATCTGAAAACCAAAGTGTAGCTAAGACAAAACCACCTCCAATGACACACTGCAGTGATAATTACTTCTCAAGTGTATTTTGTTCTGACTAGACACTGATGTTAGAGGTAGTCTAGACAGCTCAGCCTAAATGCTTACCATTAAGAAATTCTTGACTATAGCAATGTTTGCAAATAATTCCTAATTGTATTTCTGTACTTTGTCTCAGATCTGCCTGTTTGTATTTGTATAGCAAATCAATGAAAATTGATTCTGATTGATTCCTGAGCTGAACCTTAAGAATCCTGTTTATAATACACTACTTCAGGTAACCCTTGTCTCTTCAGATCACAGAATTCTTGCTCAATCTGAGACTAGTGCTTCCTGCTCCTTCAAATTGGAATGTCCTGGAAGAGAGTTCCATGTGGTGCTTTTTCTTGAGAAGTTAGAGTTCTGCATCACTCAGCTAACAGACACTAGTGTACTTGTGACAGTATAGACACAGATATATATATCTCTATATGTATTTTTTTCCATGAGACTTTTCAAACATTGATAGGGAAAGAATCAGATATAAAATACATTCTAGCACTAAACGTATTCATTTCACGCTGCTGAACACTGAAACATTTTCACTTTCTCACCCAGACTGTGCAATAGTTTTGCAGTATTGACCAATGCACAATACTGCAGTAGAAGTCAAATCCAAAAATCCCATGTGTGATTGCTTATAGACTTGTCTAATTATGTGGTGCTTTCATTTTTTTTAATTGAAGGAAATACCTTTCTTGCTGATAATTGACCCGGTTGGATCACCCTGTCTTGAGACAATTCACAGTTATTTGTTTTCCACTTCATATGGATATCTTTTATTTGCAGCTGTGGATACATCTCATTGATTACAAGCTACAGTTGAATTGCATGCATGAATTGCCACACCATAATGAGAAGCTGTGTGTTTTGCTAAGCCATAGTAACTGCCACAGCAGATCCAGTCCAATGCTTTGCAGGTTGTTTTCCTGACCCATCTCTTTTTTGGCCTGCTGGTAAACTGCTGAAAATTGCTTTAGAGAAATAAATGGGAAAGGATATAATCACTGCTCTGTAAAAGCTAGAAGACTTATTTATTCCTCTTGCCAGGGAAGTCCTTCAAAGCAAACATAAGACTTGTATTTAGTGTAGTACTGGAACACATCCTTCAGCAGTGGTCGGAGCAATTACTCCCTTCCTTCTTTTGATTTTCTACTGAAACTCCATTTTCTGTTGACATAAATACATTTCTTGTGAATTTTGAAATGGAAAGTATAGGCTTGCAGTCAGATAATCAACTCAAAAATCTTTACCAGACCTTTATAAGACCTCTATTACAATATAAAGATACCTCTCACTTCATAAGGGATAACTGCTGCCATTGAACCATCCTGATGCAATAGTTTCACAAAAATAAGGTTAAATATCCCACTGCTTTCATGGTTTTGTTGCTCTCTCTCTCTTTGTTTTTAAAACTGTTTTTTAATTTAAAAAAAAAAAAGTTTTATTACTTATATACATTATCTGTATTATCTATTTTACATGCAGCCCAAGACAATTCCTCTTCGCTCCATGCGTCCCAGGCAAGCCAAAAGGTTGGGCACTCATGTCCTAATATACACTGATACCATAAAACCAGAATGGTTTATCTACTGGAAACCAGATGATCATTTATTTATACCACATCTTTAAACAGATGGATTTTGTACAATATGTTTCTTGCCATTAATTACATCCTGACTAAGGAAACCTAGAACATTCATTAGTACATTCTCTTTTTAAGCTGTGTCTTGGATTGTGGTCACATTTCTTATTGCTGTCTGCACATTAGTGCAGTACAGTTTTGGACATTTCCATACTGTAGCTAATATACTAAAAAGTCTCTCACCTTTGAGACAATAACCCATAGCCATATATATTACTTAGCTTTTAATATACGCTAAAGTTGCTGAAATTCTGAGGTTTCCCAGCTTTGCCCTCACAGATTGTGCACTTTCTGAATCTGGGTTTGAGCTTAGACAATAGTTGTACCATATGAAGTAGCATAAGTAATCCTGTTCCTTAACAGGATTTATCTGGAGAAGAAATGATGAAAAGCAAAAGAAGGCCAGAAATATGATGACTAACTATAAGATGGGAAGAATGTGCTTTGAGCATGGGCAAAGGTAGAAAGTAACATTCAGCAGGAAGCCATGTATATGAAGCCTGCAGGTGGAAGCCCATAAATGTTGAAGAGTGAATTGGACATGTGAAAGCAAAGGCAGGGAGGAGGAGAGATGAGGTTGGAAAGATGTACCAAAGACTGAGTCAGGAGAGGAGAAGGGAAAGTTAAACCAGGTATGATTCACAGTTCTGGGTCAGAGCTACTTCTAACTAAGAAGCTCCAGGAAAAAAGGGAATGCAATGGGACATGAACCAGATGTGCCCTGCTCTGCATCCAGTACATCCAGCCCTACCTGGTTGCTTCTCACCTTTCCTGCTGCCTTATGCTGTCTTGCCTCTTCCTTCATGAAACACAAGATCATGGCGAACAGCAGGTGAACAACAGTCCCAGAACATCCATATCTGGAAGAATTCCCTTCAGTGCTTTTGGGGGCTTATCTGCAGGGCTTCAGAATTTGTCAGGTCCTCAGCAAGTCATCTTACACCTCAGCTCCTAAATGCAGGGCTTAATTTGATAGAGGTGGCATGGAAATAGTCTATTATGTTTTTCTTATTTAGTAATAACAGCTTGTACAATGGGGAGAGAAAGCAAGGGTGTAATTCAAAGTAGTAGAGAAACAATTACACAATAGCACAATAGCTATAGATTTTTATAGCCTTTTGGAAACCATTTTCCCCTTTACATGTTTTAGCATTTGATAGGGCTGTTTTTTTTCCTTTTTTCTTCTTTATTTTTCAGAAGCAGAATTTTCACCTTCTTTAGTTAGTTAATATCATGAATATCTTCTCTTGCAGCATTGGACATGTATGGTGGTCATGTTCCTCTCCAGTGGTTCTGCTCGCTGTTCACATTTTTTGCCAAATCCAGTCTCTTCCCACCTCTATGTTTCTATTCACTGATTATTTTTGTTTTTTGTTTTTGTTTTTTTTTTTTTCAATCTGCAAGACCCTGGCCAGCTGACTGCCTTTATATTGCACTATTTTGGTTCAGTCTGGAAGATACCAGAAGTCATAACAAACCTTAAATATTCTGCCAGTTGTACTGTGTGTCCTTTTATCTATCCAGTTTCTTATCTATGCCTTATCCAGATTAAACATGACAAACCTTACAACCATGAGTGTCTGAATCTCTTGGAGTATTTTTAGGTCATGCAAAGTTTTCTGTTGGTACTCTAAGATGGCTGCATACTACAGTACTAGCAGGAGAGAACAGTTTGACCACAGCACTGCTGATTCAAGATGAGGCATCCTTCTTTTAAGTTTGTATGAGTTAACAATGAGCAGAAAACTGTCTTAAGTATGTAATCTGATTCAATTCCTTTGACTAGTTTTCAGGCTGCTTGCTTCTGTGGTGCTTCAAGACCCTCATATATCTTTCTAGAGGCACATTTCAAGCTCTTGAAAGGTCTGTTACAAACTACCTTTCTTTCAATGTCTCACAGTGATCAGACTTAATCTTCTTTGTCTACTGCCAAGGTTCCATAAGCTTCTTTCCACAAGGAAGAGCTGCAGCATGGCTTCCCAGTGTCATGGTTTTGTGATTTTTTGGTTTTCTGCATTCCACATCATAACATCAAGCAGTGCATGGGTAATACTCCACTTCCATGGACTGACAACTTTCTGGATACCTGGCTTTCAGAAGAGAAGAACTACATATCCCAGGGGACCTTTCAAGTGTGAGGCAATGTGATAAGTCACGGAAGGAAGTCACAGGATTTTGTTCTATCTCCCTCTCTTGCTGCTGCCTGACAGAGGATGTGGCTGTGCTTCCTTCAGCTCAGTGCCTTCAGTTCAAAGTAGGCTCTTCAGTTTTGGAAAACTCTCTCTCTCTCCTATTTTACTTGATTTATTAATCTCAATTTCAATTATATTGTATTATATTGTATTATTTTGCATTCCATGATGTTCTTGATATCATAGTTAGAAAGATAAGTTTTCCTCCTTAGATCATTGCCACTGTTCTGCTTTTCTTCCTTGAGCCCAGCTGCCATCTCCCTACCCCTTTTCCCTTCTCCTTCCCATTTGTGGGGACTGGGGGGCCCATGGGACTACTGCCCCCCTGTCACGGGCATAGAATTGATCTAGTTAACTCTGTGACATCCAGTCTGTCCATATCTACTGAAGTCAAATCCAAACAATGTTTTCCTTCTACTTGACTTTATGTCCTTCAGCTGTTACTGCAAAACCTTCTTATTACATTACTTTTCAATTTTGTTTGCTAGTTCTCATTCCTGGTTGCTGCTCCATTGCATGCTCCATCTGGCCTCCATATGAAAATCAGCTCACAAGTTCTAGTATTGGATACTTTGGCATTTAGTCCTTTGTGGAGTGCCCAGAGTCTGACAAAGATCAGGTGCAAATCAAGCACGCCTGCTTTCCCAGCTAAAGCCTATATTTGTTCTTCACCAAGAAAAGCTAACAGTTGTCTTTTTTTTTTTTTTCCTTTTTTTCTTTTTTTTTTTTTTTTTTTTTTCCCCCTGTGAGCACAGTTCCTGGAGCTCAGAGTGAGAGCTTTATTCCTTTGCTTTTCTTTTGTCTAGAAATGACAGTGGAGATCTATGAATTATTAATCAGTCTTACTCTTTCTCTCTTGTCCTTCTATTTTATCCATTTGTAGAGCTAGAAACTTGTCTTTTCTCTCCATGTAAAATCCTGTAGATATTTTCTTGTGAGGTGGAATGTATCTGAGGAGGCAGCGCTTTCAATTCCAGCCAGCTGGACCTAACTTAAAGGGATGCTTTGCAAAGACAAACACCAACAGGACACTGAAATAAATGTATTCCAGTTGCAACAAAGTTCTTATGAGGAACTTAGAAATGATAGAGGGATAACTATCTGGAAACCAGCTCTTGAGAGGCATTATGAAAGAACCCACAATTTTGGGGGAATGCAAACATCTTTGATTTTTTTTTTTAACTTATCTAAGAAAAAAACTGTAGTCCCTATGGTGAAACTTTGTTGTTACAGTTTACTTCAGGGTTCTGATCATCTGCATTACGTTCATTTTAGCTTTCTCCAAGATTTTCATTTGTAGCAAAACAACTTTTCCCATATGAGACAAAGCTTGAGTACACCTTTGGCTCCAGGGTGTTTTCCTTCGCCTCAGGAGGTGTAGAGATAGTCAGTCTGCTCTTGAAAGAGCCCTGGAATGCTCTGTATACCACCTACTCTGAACAAGCTGAACTGCAGACTAAGATTTACTCCATTGCAAAAATGAAAAAGATAGTGTAAATGTATTTGAGAGAGCTGTTTATCACTCATCATTATCTCCTTTGTACAGAGAAGTTGGGTATCATGGCAAACAGCTGCCACTGTGTCACTGCTGAAGATGAGAGAGGACACTGAGATTCCAGAATGGGTGCTGTACTCCAACGTAGCACGGCTCTGTCATCATTAGAAAGGAAATGCAGTCACTGTGTTTAAAGAATATAAGCTACCATCTATGTTTCTGGTTATTTCTAAGACTCAGATGCTACAGATTTGTTTGATATAGATCCTTACTAGATTTAATTATCTTTCACTGTTAAATAACCCCAAACTAGATGATCTTGTATCCTTTCCAACCTTGTGATTCTATGATTCTATGATACTGCTTAGAGAAAAGGAGAACTTTTGCATCAGGTCTTTCCTGGACATAGATAAAAATTAGCACTTCTTTATCTGTACCTTAAGGTTTGTATAGAAACTTCTTTTAAATTTAATAGGACATTTTAAGGAATTCTGAAAAACTCCGATAAAATGAAAAGGGCCCTTAAGCAATGTTCATTATAATATAGTTCACAAGCACAATTCTCATCCCTAATCTGTCAGTTGTGAACTATTGTGAAGCTTGTGTGTGTGCATGCATGTGCATGTGTGTGAGTATGAGACAAAGGGAGAGAATTATATTCACTGGGAGAAACCATCTCATGACTTAACTGCTCTGTGAACCACTGCTTGACAGCAACAGTTGCTGGGCCTGCCAGAAACAATAGCATTCACTACTCAGTATTGTCATGAAGAAAACAGCCTTGGTCCAGCCCACAAAAGTATGCCTCTGATCTGTAAGTCATCTGTAGTAATTACTAATAAACCTCAGTGAAGTATGGATTCCATTTGTCTTTTGTGGCATTTTTTCTTTTGTTTGGCTATATATGCACAATACTGGGTTTTGTTTCCCAGAAGAACAAAAGTTCTTAATTCTACAAAGTTGTGCAGTGATTCATTCCCAGGTAAGTGGAAAGTAGTGCATTTTGAGACTATGAAACATACGGAATATCTTCTCAAATGTGAGTAATTGTAGGTTTTTGTCCAGGGGGTAAAAAATGTATGTGTATAGTAATTAAGTATGAGGAATCAAAGACTTTTGCTCAGTAAATGAGCTTTGATGAGCATTGTTTTTGGACTTTATGAGCTTCCATACTTTTGCTGGCATCCTTCCTGGGTTTACCTGAAGGCTCAACTTTAGTTCCCTATTGATTTAAGTCAGGGCAGTGTGCATACTGACTTTTTGTGGGGGTCACTTTGTTGCAGTTGCCAAAGCTGTGTCCTGTGATTAATCTGTTCCTCCTTCAACCATGTTGTGTCATTTGATGAGACTAGTGCCTTCCCTTTTGCCATCTCCAAATCAAATTAATCCTGTGGAAGAATTGTCATACTGGAGGTAGAGGCACATACAACACTGCATCTACTCTCCTGTTCTGTGAGCCCATGAATAGATGGTATCTGGGAATCTGAGGTTTAGAATCACAGAATCATAGAATCATCAACACTGGAAAAGACCTCCAAGATCATCTACTCCAACTCTCCACCCTCCACCAATATTTCCCACTAAACCATATCCCTTAGTACAACATCTAAATGCTTCTTGAACACTTCCAGGGACAGTGACTCCACCGCTTCCTTGGGCAGCCCTTCCCAGTGCCTGACCACTCTATTGGAGAAGTATTTCCTAACATCTAACCTGAATCTCCACTGGTGCAACTTGAGGCCATTACCTTGTCCTATCACTAGTTAATGCCAGTTAACAAAATCTGAAGGGCAAAGAGATAACTACTGGAACTCACTGTGTATTAGACAGTATAACATAAATGACCTGTAATATTTTCCTGGAAGATAGATAGCTTTGGAAAAGCTTTGCAGCCTGCTCATTATGGATTATTATCATTTTTTTTCTACAAATCTACTGAGTTAGTAAGCCAGAACAGAATGTGTTCTGTATGTAGCTACGGCTTCATAGTACAGGTAGTGATTGTGGTATTGATGAAGTTTTTGTAGTTGCTAAGCTAAGATTGTTTTCTTTTTTTTTCTTTTTTTCTTTTCTTTTTTTTTTTTTTTTTTTCCACACATATAACTTCATTTATCAGCATTCTGTGTCACCTACCAATTTCTTCTAGTTGTTCACTGTTGTGAAACCCATTTCAATTTGTCATATTTGGCTTGAATCCCTTATGATGATCATCAAGTGGTTTATATCAGTACCTTGACCATTTATGAACCTGTTGAACAACTGAGAAACTAACACCAACATTTCTCCAAAGCAGTAAAAACTCACATCACTATTCCTTCTTAAGCTATTGGATATTTTTTACATGCCCTTTATATGATTCTGATCCTCTTCTTTTTTTTTTTTTTTTTTTTATTAGTAGAAGATATCAGAAGATATCTCTGTCTCTGGCTAAATTGCTTAATAACCCAGTAAGGGCTGGGTTATGAAAATGAAATGAAAACTGTAGAATGGAATTGCACTGACTTGCAACTGGTCATGGAGTGCTCAAAAGGGAAGTGTCTCCTGGTATTTATTTCTTAATTTATGCAGATTACTGTTTGCTTTGGATTAGTCATTCTCTTTCACCTATTCAGCTATGAATTTTATGAAGTGTTTCTTAACAGCTCAGTAAATTTAACATTTATTTGATTAATTGTGAAAAACAAAACATAGCATTCAACTGTAATGACTAGTAGGGAAGGAGAATATCTATTGGATGTAGTAGTTTTGCTGATATGGGAAATTTCAATCTATGTTGAAATGTACTTCACCAATCACACAGTTCTTCCAAAACTGCCTAGCAAAATTTTCCAGGTCATCTAGTTGTTCAGTTGTTCCTCTCTTCCTTCTTTGTCATCCTTCATTGCCATCCTTCCTTCGCTGTCATCCTTCCCTCTGATTTTTGAGACAAGGCGTGTAGAACACTTTTTCTAGACACCATTTCTCTGTGTTTTTTCAAAGCCTAGTGGGACTCCTCAGCAGCAATTCAACCTCTTGTTCCTCTTAAAAGTGGCAAAGAGAAGAAGAAACAGAGACCATTGCTCTCGTGGTGCACTTGTGTATTGAAGATTATAGTATAACAGGAGATAACTTATTCCATAGGATGTGCAGCTAGGTGATAATGGCTAATGCTGGGTGAGTTTGAGCTGTGGTAGCTGACCTCGTCTACAACTTGACTTTTCGTGTTGTCCTACCTCCAGACTGGGAATTACACAAAATACCCTTTTGGTTCTGGAAGAAAATAAGAGGAAGAAGAACTCCCATCCATCTATGCAATAATGAATATAAAGTAGGAACTTGAGGTACAATGAGAAGAACAAGCAAGGCTGGAATTTCCCCCTGGGAAGATGATAAGACTTAATTCAAATTTTTTATGGTCAGCACCTCAACACTGATGTCTCTTGTCTTGCATCTCAGTAACTCATGAGAAGGAACAGGAGCTTTCAGTCAGGGCCAAAAAGCTGGTTCCTAAATAGATGGCTGTGCTGTGGTACCTGTAAGTGCAAAACTGCGGCTTTGGTGGGAGTGACCCTTTAGCTGTTGGGAAGTACAATGTTTTTGCTGTGTATACTGAAAACAGACTGCAAAACCTGGGGTCTGAGCCAGCTTGCAGACTGAGAGAACCTACTGTGTGCCAAGAATTCGTCTCTGAAGCATTTATTTGGAAAAAAAGATAGATAATTGGTACATAAAATGTTCTATCTTCCTGTTTTAACATGCATTTCATAAAAAGCAAACACGTATGCATGTGATGTCATTTAACACAACGCACAGGAAGGAAGCCCAGGTGTGGCATTCTTTGAGCTGCTGCTCCTAGAGGAGAGCTTGTTCATCACAAGGTGGAGGGATTACTTCGGAGGTGACTTCCATTGCAAAAGGAATATGGCTTTGTGAAAGCAGATGAAAGTTAGTTACAGATTAAACAGTTGTACTGAAGTGGGTCATGTTACTTTTTAGTGGTGGCTTTGCTGTAATGGCTGCAGGACATGGCTACATTTTCCATATATGTGGCTCCTCTGTTTCCCCAATCACTCTACATATAGCTTTCAGAAGGAAAAATGAGCACATGGTGTTGAATCATCCATCATATAAGTTTTGACATAGCTTTAAATCCACAGTTCCTTGATACTTTTCTGCAAAGATGTCAAAGAAAACCTCTCAGACCTCTTTTTTTTTTTTTTTTTTCTTATCTCTCTTCAAACATTCACTTCCCATCCACTTCTATCTACTGTAGATCATCCTCAGCAGTTCTCTTTTTATGATGCTTCAGTTTCAGTTCTAGGATTCCCAAAGCATTCTCCCAGTCTGAACATGAAACTGCATTCAGAATAGCAAGTACTGCTGTTTACTTCATAGTTTTGTGGTATAGCAATGACAGATGTCCCGAGGAGGTTCTTACAGTTTGCAGAGACAAGAATGGGGAATTGAATGCAGGTTTGCAAACACCTTTTTAAATTTTTTTTATTTATTTTTTTCCGATAAAAATCTCATTTCCTCTTAGGTGCAAGGGGAACAAAAGAAAAATGTTAAAATGATATAAAAGAGAGGTATGTTCAACCTATGACTAATTTGGTACCTTTGGAAACAAAACAGAAAGGATCTATCTGCTGTCAGATTATCCCCCCCCGTGAGGTAATGACTGAGGTATGAATAGCAGAGGCAAGCCTTCAGGGACAACACGTGCACACATTAAGGAGTAATTACATACTGAGGAACGGGAATAGCTTGACTGTGAATACTGACTTCAAACATCAACTGGCTTTGCTCCCTCAGTTTTCCTTATTATAGAAGAACTAGTTTATACTAATACTTCTCCCAGTATTACACAAATAATTTTCTCCTGGTCTGTTCATAACCCAAAGACTTGCTCCTGTCTCTGCACACTTCCTGGCTTTCTTCTTCTAGCTTCCACTGTGGGAAAAATGAGCCATCATAATACTTTTTTATTACATTGTGATGACACTTTCCTTTGTTTAACTTTTATTCCTTTCCTCCTTTACTTTGCCAGAGAATTCCAAATGTTTATTTTATTCTATAAATGCCTTGCATTGAGAAACTGGCTTCAGGAGTAGTTTCTGCTTTTTCTTCTTATCAATTACCTGTTTCATTTTAGTCATTTGTGTCCTTCAACTGTTTATCCAGGAGGGCAAAAATCATTGATTATGAAGGGGCATAGTATCTGTGTTTGTCTTTTAGGTGATTTTTTTATTTACTAAAAATATATTTCAGAATTGGTTTGTTATCAAGCAGAATCAGGTAAAACCTGAAACCTTTTATCTTTCTTTTATCTCTTTCCTCATTTACTTTCTTCTAAGCCTGTCTGAAAATTGTTCCAGTCTTTAAACTGTTAGCTTCACGCTGAATTCATGGATTTATTCACCACCAAAAACAGCCATTCCAATGTAAAATCTCGTTCCAGAGTTTGATTTTTAGCTTCTGCAGGCAGTATAAGAGAATTCTGGAGATAATTTCAGGTGCTCTTTCAAGAGACCATGTGAACAGGAAAACTGCCAAATTTCAAGGATGTATTCCATAATCTGTGCCATAGTGGCTGTATCTCTGCAGGGAACAGCCTAATGCTTCTAGGTAAGAATGTTATCTGGAATGATATTATCAATAATAACAACATTGCATGTATAATACCATCTTCCAGGTAACAGTTTTTTCTGAGCCTGAGCTCATAAACTGACTGTGATCTTTCACACAGCCAACTGCAGAGCTGCTTATTCTTGTCCACTCTCCAGTTACAAAACAGCTTCTTTTTTATTTATTTTTTGGTCAGAGGAAGTAACTCAAAGAAAGTAACTGGCTGATTCTGAATCCATAATCTGCACTCAGTGTCCTGCATGGAAAACTGTGCAAATGTATTGTAGACTGTAAACCATGTAAGTTTGTTCAAAGCTGAGAATTTCCCCTCAGCAACAATTTCTGAAAACTGGTGCAATAATCATGGATGGTGAATTCTGTGCATAGTGATAACAACAGGAATGATAGTTTCCAGTAAAACTTTTGTGATACAACCAAGTTAGTTTGTTCTGGGAACTGCTAACAGAATGCAAGAACAGCATACTGTGACAAAAGGAGAAACTACTGCACAACTGCAAATACCACTAGTGTCAATGATTTTTCATGTGGGACTGTGAGGAAGTGTAACTTCCTCTTCTCTACTGATTATGAGTTACTTTGCATGAGAAAACCCCTTGGAATTTACATAGATAACACTGAGCAAACCATGGCCTTTGAAGGCTGGGATCCTCCTGAGCATCTTCGGGGCAATGCCCTTGCCCAGGCTATGCTCAACTGAATGGTATGCACTGCTTTTTTGGTACAACTGGAAAAAATCACTGCACCTGAGGAAAGCATAAGATCAACCTGAGAGGTCTAAATCACTGTTATTTGCCATGCTAACAAATCCTGTTGTCATTATTATTAAATGCTAGTAATTAACAGCTACTCAAATTACAAGGTAATGAAATGAATTAAAGAAGATTAAAACTCTCTACAGAAGTTTTCTTAACATTGTCCTAAAAATACTCAAGATAAGGGACCTCTAGAGGAAGTCAAGGATATGGCATCCCAACTCCTTGGGTATTTGGGACATCTGGAAGAAGAGGAAGCCCTAAGTGTAGTACTGTCTTGCTGCTGGAGACTACCCTTTCCAATAGGCTGCTTTCTGTATGAGGTAGGTAGGTAGTAGGCTGCATAACCTAGTGATAGTTGCCCACTCACATTTAACCCTGCTGGCATTTTGAACTGGAAATTTGGAGTTTGCCAGTAGATCAGTAACCTGTGGAGTTATTACTCCTAAGCTGCAATCAGGAAATACCTTAAGTTTCATTTTCCATGGATACCCAGGGACCTCAGAGAACTGGGCTGCCAAGGACAGTCATGTGGAATGCACTCCAAGCTGCGTGATTTATAAATGCTCCTCTCCTCATGGATGTGAACAAATATTTTTACTTGTAATGAAGCATATTATCTGTGTAAGTTGAGAAAGGGAGAATGATCACAGTCTGGATACGCTCTGCTTGCTGTACATTTTTGCTCTTTTTGGGTTAGCTTGTGCCAGGTTGTTGGATGCTGATCACAACTATGGAAACATTAACAGGAACTTCTTTCTGATGCGTGTTAAGCTAGATGACTGTAAGCAAATCGATGTGATAAGAAATGACTACTTCATCTTTTGACTAAACTTCTCAGCTTTCATTTGTTTGCTGAACTAATTTTGCAATCCTAAGCATTAGAACATGTTCTTCTTTGGCTAATGTACTGTCTAATTACTTGTTTGGTAAAGAATGACCTGTGACTACATCAGACGGATGAGACCTATCTGAAACATCTATGACAAATTTGTGCTAAACAGGAAAGGGAAGGAATTTTTTTTTCTTGAGTTTGAATCATGACAGACTTGATCACATACACAATATACATTTCAAAGCTGGTGTAAAAAGGAAACAGTGCTGGTTTTCCCAACTGAAAGTCCATTTGAAGTGCACTTTCAGATCAGCTGTTGTGGTCAGGAGTTCTCCCTAAGCCAGAAGGATTTATAGCAGCCCTTTCATAAAGGATCCTTACTGCAATTCGTTACATAGGGTCAAATAAGGAGTAAATTTCTAGTAAAAGTCTTTCTCAGTCAGGAGGAGCCTCATCTCAGGAGCACGGGAAACTCAACAACTTCAGTTGTTATACAAGCAATGAAAAGTCCTCTGGAGACAGAAAAATAAAACTAGAGGTTAAGGCCATGTTTATGTCATTCACCAGGCTCTTTAACAACCAAGTACAATGTCCTGGTGTTATGGTATAGATAGCAGTGCCTGTGAAACAAGGAAACATGTACCTCTGAAATGGCCTTACAGAGCAGGAATAGATGGGTGCAGGCTTGGCTCTTGGAGAGCAAATAACACTGTGCTGCCCATACCAGGAAACAATTCCTTCTGGCAACACCAGTCCCTCGTGCTGTCCAAAGGTTTCATATGGATAGCCTCAGGCCATCAGTCATTTGGTGTTTTATACCTCTGCTCCGGGCTCATCTCTCTTGCTGTACCCACTATTTCCAGAAAGGAACTGTCTCCTGCAGCAGGTATTTTCTCACCAAATGACAAGGTTATTTACAGATTTTTTTCCCTCTCCTCTCTCAGGAGCATAGTATCTCCACTTCCTTGTCAACTTTCCTTCCTTTACCTACTGTGGAGTTCAAAGAAAGATGTTCAATTTTTGCTTCTTGTCAAAATGAGAAAACTAATATTTTTAAAACGGAAAACGTGGTTTTGGGGAAGAAAAAAAGACAAATTTTCATTCTAAAAACTGAATTGCAGGAAAATTTGAGACATTTTAAGTCATGCTAGCTAGTAACTTTGATTTAATTTAAATAATGACTAATAAAACTGAATTATGAAGACACAATCTTGTGGGATTGGTGAAAAAAAAAGTGTGAATGGGGATTTTGGGGATAAAAAAGAGGTAAAGACAAGTTATTTGACAGGTTGTGTTGAGCCATGTCCTTCTGGTGTTTGGTTTCATGCAGCTCATGGTTGCTCCCATGTCAGCAGAGCTACACCCTAGTCAGTCACTTCCCTTCCTTATTAGCATTATAAAGTGCCTAGAGTCAACTCCTTTTTAGTAACGCAGGGATGATCTAGCTCATAAACTCATCTGGATTGCTCCTAGTTTTATCTTATTCCCAATATTTTCATAATGTCATTTATTCCTAGAAACTGAACTATTTATGTGTGACTTAATTCCTCGCATCAGCTTTCACAGAATCACAGAATCACAGAATTGTAGGGGTAAGCTTGTTTTTGGTTATTATCACCAAGTCAGTGAAACTCTTGAAACTTCTTTTTTGTGTATTTCTGCTGGTCATCCTCTTTACCACGACACGCTGTCTGAAAAGGGGACCTTGAGGTCAAAACACAGAGGTGGTTGATGGATGGCAGTGAGTGCAAAGTACTCAATACTCAGCTCCTTGTTGGCTCTACTGCCCTGTGACTCTGCAGTTTGTAATCATACATCTTCACTAATGTAGCAGATCTGGTAGCAGATAAGGGATTGACATGAGGGAATATGTGTGGGACTAGGTACTGAATCAGTCTACGAAGGGTGGGAAGTAGTACTTGTGCTGCTAAGGGGAACTGATATCATGTATGCTGAGGATTAATGGACATTCTGAATGATATGTACGAGAAGGCAATGCAGTGGCATGTGGGGATTTCAGACATAGAAAGACCTGAAGTTATCTGGGGAAATGGGGTAAGTGAAGGCTTTGATACTGGAGGTAAATGTCTATGAGTGCCGGGCCTGGCAATAGGAGACCCTACACACCCACTTTCCAGCCTAGGTACAGGGCAAGGCCCTGACATGGGATGGGATGAAAAAAGAATTTATCTTCATTTAAATGACAACAGATACTATCGCACAGATCCAAAAAGATTTCACACTTATTACACTGTTTATTGCTACTGCTTTGAAGTACATTTTTCTGTGAGCAGTTACCAGTCAGCCAGGAGAAGATTCAAACATAAAAGACAACGTGTAAAAAGAGTGACTCCTCAGGGTGCTTCCCAGCAGACCTATATCCACAAGCTTTAGTGTAGAGTCTTGGTTATTGTAATTAGTGCTTTTACAAAGACAGTGAAAATAGCATGCTGGAATTTGGCTGTGAAATACCAGTCCACCTCACATATTTATTGGTCCACAAAAATTAAAGGCAGAAACCAAGACTGTTTTTGGGGTTTTCTGAGATCCTTAAAAGAAAAAAAAAATCGAACACTATAGAAAAGTGATATGATTTGTGACCTCCCTGAACAGTTACCAAAAATACAAAAAAGACTGAATCAGGGCAAACCAACTCAAATTTAAAAATGCTGTCTATGCTACTGCCAAAAAATATAAAATCATGCTTGAGTGCACAGCCTTATTTTATAGCACATGCCTGGAGATAAATTTTATGGTTCAGATAAGGCCTTCTGAAAATAGACATGCATGAATCTTTTATTATAGGAAACTCTTCACTAGGCACTACTCTAATAAAATCACATCTCTGCAAAGCAGATAATAACCTCATATTGTTACCATGCAGCAGAGTATTGTTTTAAAGCCCGGGCACAAATGAATGCAAAAGTGTTCCAGTTCAGGTCAGCACATATTTAAGTTATCTTCTGAGCAGAAATTGTGGGTTCTCCTCAACTCCAGTTTTTTCTAAATTTGAAGGTGAAATTTGACTTGATATTGGAATGTTTTGCCTTTAGGGAATCTGAGAGTTAACCATGGTTTCGCACTTGGGTTCAATTCTCCAGTCCATGGGGACTTCCCAAAGATGATAACAGACAACTGTTAATTGTTTTACGAGAACCTGAAGGTGCTGTTGCACAAGGACGAAAGACGGAGATATTTTCACCATCCTCTGCTTAGATGTAGTTTCACTCTTTGGCTCTATTACAGACTTCCCAACCTGCTGTAGCTCGGATGAAGCCCTAACATAGTTCTAGGGACCACTCTGGGCTCTTTTCTCAAAAAATAATACATAAGCGACTATCCTGCCTCTTGCTCTCTTCTACTGCGCAGTCTTTCTACAAAATATCAGCATCTTTTACCCTCTAATACATCTTTATACACTCCTGTAACATATCCCTGGTCATGCAATGCGCATTCTACATCAGTCACTATGAAAACATCCTGGAGACCCCATCTGGACTACTGTGTTCAATTGTGATGCCCCCAACACATGAAGGACATGGAATTGTTAGATTGCATCCTGAGGAGGGCCACCAAGATGATCAGAGGGCTGGAGCATCTCCCTTATGAGGACAGGCTGATAGAGCTGGGGCTCTTCAGCCTGGAGAAGTGAAGGCTTCAAGGAGACCTTCTAGTGGCCTTCCATTACCTGAAGGGGCCTACAGGAAAGCTGAGGAGGGATCTTTCATAAGGACATGTAGCAACAGGAAGGCGTAATGGTTTTAACTGGAAGAAGGCAGATTTAGACTAAATATTAGGAAGAAATTCTTTACTGTGAGGGTGGTGAGACTCCGGAACAGGTTGCCCAGAGAAGTTGTGGATGCCCCCTCCCTGGAAGCATTCAAGGCTAAGCTGAATGGGGCTGTGAGCAACCTGGTCTGGAGGGAGCTGCCCCTGCCTATAGCAGGAGAGTTGGAATTAGACGATCTTAAAGGTCTCTTCCAACCCAAACCATTCTATGATTCTATGATTCTCTCATCCTCTTATATTATTTTAGACTCTTTGACCTAAACCAGTAGACAGAATAATAACAATATTTTAGAAGTCATTTATCTGTCAGAGAAGGGAAGAAGCATCTTTGTTTACAGGCTTGCCAGCTGGTGAAGAGAGATTTACATTAAAGTTCCTGGGGGAGGGGAACCACAATCCACCCAACTCTTACCAGTTCAAAGCCAGTGCCAAAGTCTAGTTGGAGATCAGTAAATAGTAAAATATTCCAGGAGTCAACACTGGGTCTAGTCCTGTTAAGCATCCTCATTAACTGTCTGAACAATGGCGTAGAGTGCACCGTCAGTAAATCTGTGTTTGGCATGAAGTTGTGGGTAGTGGCTGACTCACCAAAGGCCCGTGGAGCCCTCCACAGGGATCTTGACAGGACAGGAAGGGGCAATGGCCACAATCAGGAACATAGGAAGCTCCATCAGGAAGCATTTCATTACTGCAATCTTCAAAAGCTGCTTGGACTTGGTCCTGGGCAACCTGTTCTAGGTGGCCCTATTTGAGCAGAGGGGTTGGATCACATGATCTCCAGATGTTCCTTCCAACCATTCCATTGGTTTCTGTTGGATTCTATGAGGCACATCAGTTACTTGAATTCCTACTTAGCAACAGTAAACTAAAAGCAAGGCAGAAACAAGCTAACCAGCACCGAAGCACTGACTTGAGAAGGAGCATCAATCATTCACACTGATGTTTAACCCCCTTCTCCATGATCTAGATTTGACTCCTGGCTTTTGACAAACACTTCCTCAGATGATGGCCAGGAGCAGCTTAAATTCAAGGCTGGAAATGATTGCAATAAGTGGTATGGATAAGGCTATGCTGTTCTGGAGAAAGAAAAGGTCTACAAAAGTTGAAGCAAACAAGCCCAGCTGTCCCATTCATTTCATAGAATCATAGAATCACAAGGTTGGAAACGACCTATAAGATCATCTAGTCCAACCATCTCCTCATCACCATTGCCACCACTAGCACTAAACCACATAATGCAGCACGTCATCCAGACACCTCTTGAACGCTGCCAGGGATGGCAACTCCACCACCTCCCTGGGCAGCCATTCCAGTGCCTGACCACCCTTTGAGAGAAAAAGTTCTTGCTTATGTCTAATCTAAACCTCCTCTGATACAACTTGCGGCCATTTCCCCGTGTCCTGCTCGTTGCCTGGGAGAAGAGGCCAAATCTTCCTCCTCCACAACCTCCCTGCAGGAAGTTGTACAGTGCAATGAGGTCTCCCCTGAGCCTCCAGGGTCAGAAAACATACACCAACTCTCCAGCTTAATACAGATGTGGTCAGTCTTTCATAGCAATCAGCATTATGCTACAGCTGACATAAAAGTGAAAACACTACAGAGCTGTTTAAATATGATAGGTTCTTCTCCACTGTAATCCCCTTTTGAAACTTAATGACTTAAATGAACATAGTAGGCTTTTAGCAGTTAAAGAGAGTCCAGTTTTGATCCAAAGCAAAATTCCAACATTTCAACATTTGTTCTTGTTACTTACGAAGAAAAAAAATGCAGTTCTTCACAGAACAGATTTTCCCACAGAAGTTTAATTAAATTCTAAATGTTTTTCTGCTGCTTTTAAAATGTAAATGAAATATTATCGTAGTCCACAATCAAAAGAATTCACTTTGGTTTATTGAAGTAAGCCCGAATGATTCATTTCCAATTTCTCACCTCCCATTGCACACCCAAAAATAATTAAGTAATATGAAGAGTGATCAAAAGAAAAAACAAACTTTCACCATGGAAACTGTAAGGATTGAGAAGCCTCTACTCCAGTAGTTGGGGCAATGATTTGGCTGACAATGAGATGCAGTTGATCAGGTGTAGACATCTACCACTGAGCTGGCTGCCTACTCTTTTATAATCACGTTTCAGAATGTATCTCAACTACACAAAGACTAAGCTAACAATCTGTGTAATTTTAATGAACGTAAACAGGCCTTTTGAGGCTAAACCTATAGTCAGTGTTTACTTTAGAGTGACAGAAAAGGACCTAGAGACAGGCATGAAACGTTGAACTTGCCTTTTGTATTTTAACGTTTGAATTCATTTCGGCCAGGTATTTTACTGTCTATACAGGCTGGAAAACTCATGAATGATCTCTATAGCATATTTCAGTACAATCAGTACAAGTAAGAATAGAAAATGACAATGAAGAGAGAAGTAGTAAAATCTTTTCTCAGTGCTGGGAGGTAATCAAGCTTTTGGTCTCACACAACTGGCATGAGATCAGTCTGTGCTGCACTTACTAGAATGTTCTGGTGGATAACTTCTAACTTCATCAGAAATGTCTTTAAACATCAGAAGTGAACAGTCATAGATTCCTAACAGCAAGATCTTTTTTTTTCCCCCAACTTACTGCAGATTTTAATTCTTTACAAGACTAACCAGAAGAAAATGTAAATGTTTTCATTTCTGAAGAACTCAGAGTTAGGAGTATCTTTCCAGCGTCTCATGGACAATGGAGAAACTCCTGTATATTTGCTCCTTGCTCCTGATTGCTACAGCTTTTTCCAAAATCAGATGGGTATCCTATGACTTGTCCAGCCAACCCAAACCTCCTGTGTCAAACAGAATGGAGGACAGAAGAAAAACATCCCTCATCCTAAAGCAAGTTGATTGCGGCGATAACTGTCAATCTCTTCTCTGTTAATCTTTGCCACCTCAATTGTCACCAGTGAAACCTTGATAGGCAGGCTTTCTGATAATGATGTCTGAGACTTTCTAACACTGCATGTGACTGCAAATCTACACTTCAAAGTGTTTTCTGGAGATGTAAGAAATGCTGAGGAAACCTCTTCTTAAATTTGCTCATGCTAAATGGTTTCTATCTGCACAAAGTATTTACAACAAAATGACCGCAGGGCTGGGTAAAGTGCCATGCAGATGTCAAGAACTGTTATGTAGTTCTACATGCAGCTGAAATGACTTCTCATTTCTAAAACGGATTTTCTTCTTGTAATCCCGCTCATGACTGACAGCTCAGTGTGATGGTAGCTCTGCTATCTTCACTCATGTAAATTTTCTACCAGATTGACTGGCAGAAATGAAGGTCCAGTTCAGCCTATTGGCCAAACTCAGTCCCTGGGGAACCCAAATAAATGAGCTCAGGCATACACAATTTTGCACTTCCATGCAGGACTGTAGGGAAATAAAATTAAATTGAAATTAAATCAAGCTCTCAAAGTTTTGAAGAAAAGGTTTATCCCCTGTCATAAGCAATGTATTGAACAAATGGATCTAAACAAAGAGAAAATGGAGGGAGGAGAGAAACAAAACACACATCATGAATATCCCCAGAGGCAAACCATCATCCTCAGAATATACTGTGTTAGCCTAAACCCAAGTTTGCCTGTAAGAGTGGAAGCAGGAGGCAGGAGATCATCTCAGACAAATACAGCAGTATTTGTGTGCTCATTAATTTGGCCTCTGCTTCTGAAACTTATTTTTCAGGTTGTGGTTGAAAATGAAGGTTTGTGTTTTCTCAGAGAATGGCCTGAAATTCCTTTTCTCTAAGCCAGCTGCCAGCAAGTAAGGAAAGTCCTCTTCAGCTCTAGCTGTGTTGGGTATCACCACACCTGGACAGAAGGCAGGTTATTCCAGCAAGTTGTTAACACTTCATATAGCAAAGAGGATGAAGGAAAACAATGTGACAAGAAAAGCTAACAGATCACTTTGATGGATAATCTCGCTTCCCACCCTGGCTTCTTCCACTGCACATGATAAAAGATAATGTCCTTTGTAAGATCTATTAGCCACTAATATTTTCATGGTGAAAATTTTCCAATGCTGCTGTGTTGTCTGTCAGACATGAGAGCAATGGTGTGTCTGCCAGATGCCCAGAAAGGGGGAATTCAGCAGTTAAAGCTGTGTCTATCTCAGCTCATGTCAGTAGCAGAATCCCTTGCCAGAGTTGCCACATTACACCGGGATGAGAAATTACCTGGCCTGTTCCATGATCATCCCAGAAATGATTTAAATGTGGGAGTTCCTTCTTCACATTTTGGAAGCATCAGCAGCAGCTTCTTCCTGTACTGTCCCACACAGGGCATGCTGAAATGGATTGTGAGCCCAGCTAGTCTGGGAATCCCTAAACGTAGGGAGTCTGAGCTGCTCCCCCTCGCCTCTCCCAGCCTCTCACACATATTCTGCTACTCTGCTTAGAACAGATATTCTCAGGTATTTCAGAAAGCTGTGTTGCTCGTTCGAAAACCTCTGAAGAATTTACACATCAGTGTTCATGTTGTTGAGAGCACAGAAATTATAACTACAGTCAGAAGGATGCTTAATGAAATCGAGACATGGTCCTGATGAAGCAAATGGTCATTGCATCCACTGCACTAAGTAGGGGATTAAATATGTATAAAGGTATAGGGCCAAAATGCTTGCTGCTTAAAACTGTGGTATAGTTTTATATAGAAACGTATCCTTATAATGGGATAATAAGCAGGTGAGATAATAAGCAGGTGAAGACACATTAAGTTATGGAAATGAACTCTACGTTTCATAAGAAGTGCAGAAATCGCAGCTGTGAATGAGAAGACTGTTCCTGTGACTTACGGACATGCTCCCACAGCAGTGGAGCTCAGATTTGCCTGAGCTTGCTGCCTTTACTTCTCAGCTGGCATTGCTGAGATTTCCATTGGTTATGCAGATCCTCTCTGACTGGTTGGTATTGCCTGCATAAGGGTATGTCAGCTTGTGGTGAACAGCCAATGCACTGACAAGTGGTAGTCCTCAGTGCAGTCACAGAGCAATGCAGAAGCAAAGGGTGTTTCTCCTTGTAACTGATTTGTAATGCCACTGAAGCAATTTGAAATATTACTGAAGCAGCTGCTTGTGTATAGGAGAACGTGGCTCTTTAAGACTGTTGCTGTTCTTCTGGAGGTCATGGTCACTGTCATGAGAATCCATGGTGCTGCCAAGTGTGGTACTGTCCTTCAATGGGGTATGAAACAGCTTTGGTAGAAAAGGATTTCTCAAGAATGGTTAAGAAAAGTCACAAGCAAGAATGATATGTGCTACCCCTCCTGCACAAGCACTGTTCTGGGGAACTGGGAAAAAAGTAAAACCAGGAAATTCCATTGCAAGATGGGGTTACTTCATTTAGCAGCAGTGAGTGCTTCTGATTTTTTTGGCAGATGGTTTGATCAACACTGTTTAGCCAAAAAGATGGGGGAAAATATTTATTTAAAGTCAGGACAATTTCTTGCACTTGGGGACAAGGGAGGTTTTATTTGTGCATAAATTTCATCCTTTGATAGAACTCGTTGAGAAATAAACCATGAAATAATACTATATTTAGTCTGTCTTTCCCTCCCTCCCTCTCTTTCTCTCTCTTTTTTTTTTAACATCACCCCTTTAAGGAAAGGAATTCAGATGTGACAAGCTCCAAGGTTCAGAGAAGAGGTGATGTACGCAGTTTTTCAGCTACTGGTGGATGAAATTCATGGCACTGGATGGCTTAGGCCATCATCACTGCTGAAGGAATAAGGTCATTCTTCTTGCATGTCTCTTCCCTTGCTCTCAGGTGATCTTGCACAAATTTGCACACATAAGACCCCAATCATTCTTACTTGCCAGAAAAGTGAAGCAACAGGAAAAAAAAAAAAAAAAAAAAGGCCTTTTACTTGATTAGAGGCAGGTTAGGCCTGCATGGAAACTGATGAGAAAAACACCCCTTCCAAAGACCATATTCTCTTTGCAGTTTTGCTTACATTTATCTCTGGTTCCATGGGTAGGGTTTCTCTGCACTGAGAGAAGGTTCTATACCCAGGGATGCTGGACTGTAAGTTCTAATGTTTTTCTTACTATCTTGCATGTACAGAGAGTTTCTGGTCCCTCAGAAAAGGCAGGAACTGGTTTTAGTTAAACCATTGTACTGCCTTTATCTGTGCCCATAAAACTGCTGAGAATGCAAATTAATATCAGTACCCTGAGCTGATAATGGCTCTTTATGGCTTTTGAAAGACAAGTTTCCAGGGCTGAAATCTTGACTGGGTTAGTAGCTATGAGGTTCAAGCTATGAGGTGAAATGAAAAGCATCAGACTGTGTAACATGGGAGGATACAAACTGCTGCAGAAATATACTACCAGAGTTTAATGCTGGATAGGGCAGAAGGCAGCAAACTGGAGAATTTCAGTTTCAGCCTGTTCTTAGCTATGACTAACCTAAAATGAAGCACTGAACCAGTCTGTCCTTTTGTTACCTGGTGCACACGTGACACAGAGCTCACATTCATTTCTTTCTTTGTCATAAAGTAATAAAGAAAGTACACAAATTATAAGTAATAGTTTCACATCATGGGACATTCCCGAAGATTTCATCTTAAAGGGAACTATATCCTTCTTTACCAAACCTGCCCCCACTTCTTCCAAACCACAGATTTTGTGTTTACTCAAATGTACAAACTCTCTCAGAATTTTGTCCCAGAGACAATTCTCTACTGTTTCAACTCACGACCACGTTTTGATTCACTCAGTAGTTTGGCAACAATCAGAAATGGTGTTTCTGCGATGCCATCTCCTCTTGCCCAGGAAAATAAACAGAGACAGCACCTCTGACTGCCTCTCCGCAGCTTCTGCTCCCTTCGCTAGGGTTCTTGCTAACACTGCAGCTCAGTGATGCTAAATAAACGCCTTTCCATTGTGATGCTGACCGGCTAGGCTCAATGTTCCGTGCACCCACAGACCCTGCTGTGAGACGACCGACACGGTCAGCGCCGCCTCGCCCCGGCCCGATGCCTCCGCCGCGGCGCTTCGCCGCGCCTGCCCCTCCGCGGCACTTGGGCGCCACCTGGCGGCGGCGGCGGGCGCAGAGGAGGCACGCAGGGCCTGTCCCTCCTCCCGTGCGCCGGTCCTGTTCCCAGGCACTGGGCTGCTTCGTGGAGATGGGCTGAGGTTGAGCTGGGACGTGGGTCCAGCTTGGTGAGGCCCGTGGCCTGGCAAGGCGATGCTGTGGGGAGCTGGAGACCAGCACTGGCACAGAGACCGACAACCCTGCAGGCTGAAATGAGATCCTGTGCCACTGGCAAGTCGGAGAAGGCTCCAGGGGGCAGGGCAGGTCCAGTGAGGTTTATTAGTACCTTCGAGGCCCTGACAATATGATTTCCTTGAGAATATTGCCTTTTGTAGTATTTTGGACTCGACATGCTCTAGACCTCCCTGTATCCCAGAGAAGTGCTCTGTCATTCTACTTTATGGATGGAGAAACAAGAGACGGAGAAGTTAAAGACCAGATGTGTAAAAGGTCTTAGGTGCCCACTTCACACTGCAGCACAAGTTCTACATCTCTGTGGCTGTGCTCAAGAGCCTGAAATGAGGTTTCCTGAACTGAGATTTCAGGTTCATAGTAGAATAATGATATGTTTATCTAACTGTTAAGGTTAGGTGGAGAGAAAAATAACGTACATTGAACATATGTGTGGCTCTGTTGGGCAGAACTCATTTGGGAAAGGTCTTGGTCACCAGTCCTTTTCCACTGAGCCTTTCATGGCTCTTAATATACTTAGGGACTAGAATAAAGGCTTTCCAACAGATGTATTTCTTATCAGTATACTAGAAAATCACAGTTCTTTGCCCTGGAGTAAGCACTGAACTTGGGCCAGTAGAACCTGCCCTAGATGACCAACTTTGAGCAGAGAGGTGAACTCCAGAGTTCCCTTCCAACTCCAGCCATTGTGACCCTGTCATTCCATGAAAAGAGAGTAAGAATGGGAAGAGCTGGTAGATATAGTACTTCTCCTATTATTCAGTCCAAAGAATTGCAAGTCTAAGATGGGAATTTTTTTCCATTAGTCTGTAAATCTTCTGGGAAAAACTTCATGTTTTGGCTGGCTGCCTTTTCGGAAAGATTAGCAGTAGGTTTATTTGCCTTTTTTAGGCTAGTCTAAGCTACTTTTACCATTTTAATAGTTTGTGTGGGCTTGTTCTCTAAAACATTTATAAATTCATTTTAACTATATATTTTGACTGCCACAAAAATGAAAATTAACATAGCAATCATGCTCTCTCTGTTAAACTGTATGCTGCAAGATTCTTATCCAAGGAAAACCTCAGCTTCAGTTTTTGGGTTGCTGCTAATCCGCTTAATGACTTTTCCATAAATATTACATAACTAGGAAATGCATGAAGTTGCTTTTTGATCTGGCTTCCAGGAGGAGTCTTCTATATGACCTAGCTAGAAAATCCATTGCTCAAATGCTAGTGCTTCCCTCCATTCCTAAGTCTGTCAATAAAAATACCATGAGATGGGCAAAAATCTAGCAGTAGCACAGTGGAAAAAGATTATCAGATATTTTGTCTGTGATAGACATTATTAGTCTATTCAGGGCAGAATGTGAAAAAGAAATCCAGCTATGGAAATCCACTGAAATTACTCTTAAAAAATAATTATTTATGAGGCTGTTTTTTTTGTTTTGTATACATGTTTCAAAAACTTTGCTTTGATGTTTGGACTTGAGCAAGTCCAGGAACCTAAAAGTGAATGAAAATGTTGATGAAAACAAATGTCTTGCTCAGTAATCTATATTTGCATCTTGGAGTTTTATGTGTAGGAATGCTGTCTGCATATAAGACTGTCCTTTCTATGCTGTTTTAATCTATAAAATATTGGGCCATATTAGGCAATACAGCGGAAGTTGAAATGTTCCTGTGCTAGTACTATTGGAAGCCTATGTTTCTTTTAGGGGTTGTACAGAGTTCTGTTTCAGAAAGCCAGCCTTTTGAAGATTATACATGCAGTACTCCTATACAAAGTTTACCATAGCACACCATAGATGAGCTTTGCCTAGGGATGTATGATGAGCCAGCTGAGAGTTCATGGTTTAGGATTAGTGGGCATTGCAGCAAGTGTCTGCTTTGGGCAGATGGAAGAAGTAGATGCAGCCTCTGGGCTTAAAAAACCAAACCAACACATAGTAAAGGAATATAGAAGAATTAGAAGCAGGGTCAGGTCATTTCTCCAAACCTTAGAGGAAAAGAGACACTATCTGAGTATACAGGAAAACTCTCTGAGTGTGAAATTTCTGAACTGTATGCGTTTAGGAAAGTGAAAGACCACTTGGAGTTGAACCTTTTAAGGGGATGCTGGGTGCATTGGGATGTGTAACAAAATATACTTGGATTACAAATGTCGGTATTATTCATGCATGGCAAAATAACCTGGAGTGAACATTTCTCGTAAGGAATGTATTCAAATAGAAAGACTATATTTTCTTCAAGGAGATTATCTTCTTTGACATGAGTTCGCAGCAACCTGAAGATTAAATTCCTTCCAGCTTTCTGTTTATGTATTATGCATTCAACATTTGTAACTCTCGTAGCAAATCAACGTTGTTGTACCAGATATTCGTTCTGTACGAAACAACCACCAATCTAGTAACGTTTCCAAGTGTGATTTTCCTGCTTGCATACTTACCTTCTGTCACATAAATTCTATTTACTTATCATTTTGTATCCAAAATTCATGATTCTGGAAAAGAAGAAAACTTCCCTTGCAGGATCAGAAGTGAATGAGAGTAACTGGCACCAGGAACTCTGGGCCACAGAGTGGAGCGAGAAGTGCAGATGTTTAGAATGGAATTGTTTTCCAAAAGTAACATTTTCCTTTTTATTGTCACTAATTTGATGAAAAATTACTGTTCTTCAGCTCAGCAATTTCTGGACATTCTTGTAGCATGTGACTCTTTGACAGGGACAGACTGTCTCTTCTCAGACTGATCAGAGTTCAGCCATTCTTGGTTCCAAGTTCTGTCCCTTCAGACACAGCATGTTGGGTCTCCTAGCTCTGTGTCCCAGCACAGAATCAGGACAGACAGTTGGAAGCAAGCCTATGTGATGTGAATTTTTTGCTAAGAGTAGGACAGAGTAAGTCTCTTAGACTACTGGTTGCAGGCACCTCTTCCTCTTCTAGTCAGCAACATGAACACGTGGCAGAGAACAGAGCTAAGCCTATGAAAAGCATAGCACTGGGACTGTAGCTTAAGCATATGCTTGTGGAGCTTCTTATTTTTTCAGTGGAGAGCTGCTAGGTTTCTATCTCCTCTTCTGAACTGAAAAATGAGTGCGTACAGGGAATAAGCCACTCACAACATATCTGAGGTGTGAAGGCTATGATGAAGTACCTACACAAAAAAAGTTCTACTAAATCCCATCTGTGTCAGGGTGACAGTATTTCACCTTCTGTTGATACGTGACTGTATTTCATTGACTGAGTTGTGTCTGAATGATTACCTGCTTGACTTGCCTTCCCAAGGTCCTCACAGTCTGCCAGGACAAAACTTGTAGGCGGAGACACACTTGTGACATATCTGAAAAATCAAGTGGATGGTTGCTTGGTTTCCGTACAGCTCCAGTTTATATTTGTGGGCCCTTCACTGTCAGGGGCTGAATATTCACCCGCTAAGTTACATAAAAATAATTTAAGAGGCACCTGAGGGCATTTTTATGGAAAAAATTAAGAATGATTTCACTCCAGTTCTTGCGTTTGATTTCTAGCCTTGTTTCCATTGCCTTGAGACCTTTATGTTTTTGAAAAGCTGTGAAGCACATTGCCAGTCTTGGCTGGAATGTCCTGCCACACTCACTGTATAGTCCAGTTTTGGCACCTTCTGACTTCCATCTGTTCAGGCCAATGAAAGATGGACTGCGTAGGCAACATTTTCCCAGTAATTATTTCATCATAGCAGCTGTGAAACAGTGGCTCACCTCCTCTGGGACAGGTTTTTAAGGGCACGACATGCAGGCTTTTTTTCACTGATGGTAGAAATGCACAGCTAATTGTGGTGACTATATTGAAAAATAGTGTTTTGTAGCTGAGAATTTGCTCTATCAAGTAGTGTTATTGTGCTCTCTGTGCCTGCTGAAGTTTCCATGGAAATAGGAAATTACTCCAGAGCAACCCACAGAGCACTTGCAGGGTTCAGTTAAACATAAAATAGGTTTCCTACATCTGGAACAAAGTTGAATGCATTTGCAGGTTGAAAGCCTCAAAACAAAATTTGCACAAATTGGATTACCAAAACATATAGTTAAATCTACAAATGTTAACTGATGAACTATTTTGGAATGCATCTATTGGACTCATACACCAAAAACTTTTGATCTATGTAACAGTTTAGACACTCAAATATAAGGTCTCTTGGATTTCAGACACTTGAAATTACCTGAGGATCCCTTCAGGTAATTGTGGTGAGGTGACGGTCTCCTCTCCCTTTAGCTAGTGATAGGATGAGAGGGAATGGCCTCAAGTTGCGCCAGGGGGGATTCAGGCTGGATGTTATGAAATAATTCTTCCCCGACAGAGTGGTCAGGCGCTGTAATGGGCTGCTCAGGGAGGTGGTGGAGTCCCTGACTCTGGAGGTGTTCAAGAAACATTCAGATGTTGTACTCAGGGACATGGTTTAGTGGGAAATATTGGTGATAGGTGGATGGTTGAACTGGATGACCTTAGAGGCGTTTTCCAACTTTGGTGATTCTATGATTCTATGATTCTACTCCCCAGAATTAGAATTTTCCCCAACTCTGTGCTGCCTGCTTCCCTAAGTGTGTAAATATGCTCCATTCCTACAGAGTTTCAAAATGTTCAGACATATTACTGGGCAAAGCCTAGCGGAAGTAAAAATGTATAGCTTGGACTAGAATAAATTTCTTATAAAATGAATGTTGCTGAATGTCTTATTCTGCTTTTAGAAATGCATTACTCCACTTCAAGCCAGAAGAATTAGGGTGAAGTTGGAAGATAGTTCTTTCTTACTTTTAAAGAAACTACTTAAACTAAGATTATCTCTTGCCTGTAGCCCATAAATGAAATTTCCTGGGTGTTAAAGCGTGAACACCTTTAGGAAGATTGGCACAATGTGTGCTATACATATTTATAGTAAAAAGCCTACGGTCTGTATTTTAAACATGCACTTCTGATCGAATGGTGTCAGTATGCTGTAGATTGACTCTAAAATACAGCTTGATCAGACTACAGATCTAGAGTTGTGGCAGTATGTTTTATAGCTGGCTGCCTGCTCTGCATGATGTGGATTTTAGTTCCAGCATTTTGTATGCTTTTTTAATAGAAAGACCAACATTAAAAAAAAATCCCTGATGGGTGGCAGTGCAGTAAAATGATAGTATAAGGCTCTACTACTTGTAAGCAAGTCCACTAGATGTCCTTCCAGCTCTTTGTGATGAAAACACATGGCTGATTTACTCAGACCAAACAGTTCTAAGATGAAGAGCACTGCATTTCACATTCCATGTCTTGCATATGTATCATTTCCCAGTTTCCTACAGAAGTTAGAAGTCCAATATAAAATCAGTTTCAGCAGGTGAATGTAGATGCCTTCCTTCCATCTGTGTATGCACGTAGTTTCAACCTTCCAAAACCTTTTAGTCACAATTTTCTTTGCAACAGAATTTTTGCAATAATTCACACAGAAAGAAAATGCACACTCTTCTGTATGAATAGTGAGACGGTGAGCAGATATAACACTGTATTGAAAAAAAAGAATGCATTTGTAGGTTTTGGCCTACAGGTTTTCACAGGAAAAAGACAACTCAGTTTCAATAAGTTTCTACCCTGCAGGTGAAGACTAGCCTAGGAGTTAATCTAACGTAGCAATCTAGTCAAGTGGCCTGATTTTTCTGTCTTACTATAGAAGTGGCTAACTCAGACACAGAAAAGTTAAGGCACTTTTTCACTATATCCTAAATCGTAGAGATTAATTTCCTCTGAAATACTGTTAGCCCTGTTCCACGCTTTCCTATGCTATCTCTGAACATGTAGTCTCCTTTTCCTTCTTGCTGTGCTTTTAATCTTTTTAACATCTGGAAATGTAGTTCCAGAATTTGAGTAAATATCATGTGAGAAGATATTCTGTTTTGATTGAATAAACCCTGCTTTATCTACTTTGACATGGAGAATGTGAATCTTCTATTCTTGCTATTTTTTAGCGTTTTAATCTCAGTCTTTTATACACCTATTTTCTAAGGAAAATAATCCTTCTATTTTTTATGATTTCTACCTATATTCCTACTTTTTCTTATCCTATTTTCCTTGTTTTTTCTCCTTCAGTTTCTCAGTGTTATGTTTTTCTTCATAGGGTGACTTGGATTTCTTTAGATGAAAATAACACAGGAGATGAAGCTAATATATTGCTAACTTCTCAACAGAGTCACCAGTTCACACATGGATTCCCTCATCAACCAGATGTGAATGGAACAGTGCATCCCTATTTCTGTTGGCATGATAAGATGCAAGGAATATTGGATGTAGGAAAAATAAATTAACTAAGAAGCAGAAAAATAGTCCTTTGGGTAGCTTCATCTGCAGCATTACTCATCTAATGATTACAGAGACTGATGGTTATTTTTAATAGAGATAAATTGTGCTGAAAATGAGGGATATTGCTTTATAATTAGGAGGTGCTTGTGTTGTTAAATTTAATGTGACCACTCCATTATCTTGTTTGTTGTTCATGTCCAGTCTCCCAAAACATGTATCCTGTACAGTGGCGTACCAGATGTATCTAGACGTAGAGCTAATAGGGAGTTAATAAGTGCTCTGTAGAAACTTTTGCTGGATGTCTGGGATGTAAATATTGTAGGGCAGGCTCTAGCATAATCATCTCCTGCTTCAGGTTTATACTATAATCTCAGAGAGAAGAGATGCCTTATTATGTCATGAAGTAACTAAGAAAAATAGATCCCAATCAATAAAAAGTGGTTATTCAAACAGAAATGAAAAGTGCTATTTAGAACCAGAGCAACAGTTCCTCAAATCCTCTAGATTGCTTCTGTTCCAGCAGTGATTGGCATGATCTAGTTATGCAATCTAGTTTTACTGAGTTGAAGATGTGGCTGAGACACGAGAAAGAGAGTGATTTGCTCTGTGTAGAGGTGCCAAATGCCTTGAAAATATTTGGCAATGATAGTAGTTTGGAGTGAGGGTAGGGGAAGGAGACAAAGGTGCAGCAATAATGCTGTGGTGATTTACATCCCAAAATCAGATCCCTGGATAGTGGATCAGCTCTGACACACAAGTGCACTACTTTAAGCTTAAGAGAGGCCAGCTCACATCCAGAACAGAAGGTGGTAACATGGCATCTCTATTAAAAGCAAAGATAAAATACTGCTTTTCTCTGTCTAGAATTAGGCACAAATCACATAAGACCTTTTTCTCCGACTACTAAAACAAAAAAGTTTAGAAAAATGTAAGCTAATTCTCTGTGGGAAAAATATCCCGCTATGTGTCTTTAAAATAATAATAATAACAGCAACAACAACAACAAAAGAGGGAGAAAACTAGAATGACCAGATGGATGAGTTATTTCTGTGCATGTAGGACTTCCTAAGCAAAAGCAGAACTTATTAGCTAGAATCATTATTTGTTGGTTAGTTAGTCATATCTATTATGTAAATCTTCAGGAGTGCAATACTCAAATTCTTTGCTGCTGAAGGTATTAATTCATAATTTCATGAGTATCTTGATGTAAATTCTGAGAGTCTATATTAAAATAGATTTCAGGATCAAAGTTTTATTGAAGTTGGCTCATGTTATTTAGGTAGGAAATAGCATTGTCTGCACCAAAGTTTTTACTTTGCCTCAGAGATGCAAGCTGATGCATTTGTAATGCACTGAGGGTGCTATTGGCCATCTTAGACACATGAAGATGGATGCATAAACTTCTGACCTTGCTTTACTTTGTAAAAGAAGCCGTAATGCTGATCCTTGCCTGGACAGGTGGTCATCATTTATCAAGTGAAAAGTAACATCAGACTATGTAGAATTATTTGTATAATATTATTCAGTGTGGTTGCCACAAGGAAATAATTCACTTTTATTTATTTACAAAGTATTTTTTACCAGGTCCCTGCTTGTTATGCCTCATCTTCTTCACAGATCTAAGACCGAGAACAAATCAACCAAATGAATATCATACATGTAATTTTTTTTTCCTGTTGGACTGAATATTCCTATTTTAGACTCACTGTCAGAAGTAATATAATATTTTCCTCATGTATCAGGTAAATGTAATATGATAATGGTATATCAAGAGATGAACAGTCATTAAACACTCTGAAATCTCTTTTGTAGTTCAGACGAACATAACAGATTATTCATGGCAACAAAATCAAGTAAGAACAATATTACTTAACTTTCATGGAAATATTTCCATGATCAAAATGGCAATAAGGCTTTACTATATATGACTCTTTGTTTTCTTCTTTAAAAATCTACTATTTTAGAAATGACTCAAATTTGCAACAGGTTATATTTTAGTACTTTGAAGAGATAAGATCTCTTGCATATGTATCATTTCCCAGGAACTGCCTAAATTCCTCTTGAAATATGTCATTTTTTTATTTTTATTTTTTTTTTTAACAATTTTTTGTGGGCCGAGCAATATTCATGCTCTTTTTTTTTTTTAAACGGGTAAATTCTTAACCCATAACTCAATTTCTTGCCACTGATATGAGAGAGGCCACTTGAAGATCCAGATTTATTTTTCTTCTTCATTCTCTCAACCCTTTCTATTGTCAATTTTTAGGTGAAGAAATACATTACTGGTGAGCTTATTCTTCTCCTTCCTGCTATCAGAGAAATTGTCACTGAAATTTTAAAGATACTATTTCTTGTCTTTCATAAGACATCAGAAAAATAATCTACAATTTGACTTGTCATAGCTTGCATGGAATATAAGGCTTTATGCTATAGCTGGTGACAGCATTAATAAGTTAAGTGGTTTAGGAACAATCCTAATATGACACTTCATTCTTTTAAAAATAAACTGCAATTTTCACCACTGTTCTCTGATCTGAATTATCTTCTATTACAGTAGAATCTGTGAATAAATACTACAGGCAGTCCTGGGCCACCAATGACTGTCTTGACTTTATCTAACTCTACATTGGAATAGGGTGTACCTTCCTTCTTCCATCCTCCACAGGAGTAAATGCACGTAGGTAGGTAGGGAAGGAGGAAGGAGGTTGTGGTATTTTGCTCCCACAGGGCACAAGACTGGGACACCAAGATTAATGATGACTGTGAAATTTTCCTATAATTTTTAGAAGAAATAGGTGCCAGTAAGATGAGCTTATTTGCAAAAGATGTATCGACCTTTGCTCATCTGTACCCTGTTCTACTACTTATCTGTTTGAAAATCATGGCTGTCTGGAGAAGTTCTCGGTGTCTGGAGAGGGGAAACATAATTCCCAATTTCAGGAAAGCAGGGAAGGAAGATCCAGGGAGCTACAGGTCAGTGGGCCTCATCCTGGATAGATCATGGAACAGATCCTCCAGGAAGAGATGTTACGCACGTGTGAAATGAGGATTTGATCCAAGACAGCCAGCACGGCATCACCAAGGGCAGATTGTGCCTGTTTAATCTGTTGGCCTTCTGCAATTGAGTGATGATATCAGTGGACAGAGGAAGGGCAACCAACGTAACCTAGCTGGACTCATGTAAGGGCTTTTTCATGATCCCACATCACATCCTTATCTCTAATTGGAGATAACTGGATTTGAAGGGTGGACTATTTGGTGGATAAAGAATTGGTTGGATAGTCATAGCCAGAAGATTGTGGTCAGTGGCTGTATGTCCAGGTGGAGGCCAGTCATGAGAGGTATCCTTCAGCAGTCCATCTTGGGACGTATGTTCTTCAATATCTTTATCAGTGACATAGACAGTGGGATCAAGTGTAGCCTAAAAAAATTTGCTGATGGCAACATGCTGAGTGGTGGAGCAGATACAATGGAAGGAAGGGTTGCCATCCAGACGGACCTGGACAGGCTCGAAAATTGGATCCATATGAACTACATATGAACCTACTGAGGTTCAACAAGTCCGTGTGTAAGGATCCCATTGCAGCTTTCCTATACTTGAGGGGATCTTATAAGCAAAAGGAAGACCAACTTTTTAAATAGTCTGATAATGACAGGAGAAGGGGTAGTAGTTTTAAACTAATAGAGGTGAGATTTAGGTTAGATGTCAAGGGCAAATTTTTACTCAGAGAGTGGTGAGATACTGGCATGGATGCCCAGAGAAGATGTGGATGCCCCACACTGGAGGTGCTCAAGGACAGGTTGGATGGGGTGCTGGGCAGCCTGAGCTGGTGAATGGCAACCTGCTCAAAGCAGGGGGTTGGAACTAGGTGATCTTTAAAGTCTCTTCCAATCTAAGACATTCTATGATTCTATGATTTTATTCTAACATGAGTTTAAGTTGAAAGTGTAGGGCAGATTCTGAGATTAACTGCCACTTGTGCTTCTTGTGAAGTGATGAAAATGACAGTACCAAATACGTAGTAACATGTCACCTTTACCCTAGTTTCAACAGGCCCAAAGTTATCTCTTCACAATTTTATGCATGAGCATGGTGTTAGCAAATGCATTATTAATTTGGTTATTAATAGGAATAACAAATGTTTATTGAAAGGTGTATCTCATTAAACAGTGTCTGAATTGAATTTCTCAGAAGTCAAAGATTTGTCTTCTGCGCAGAATGTCATGGAAAACACTTCCCGTTTTCATTTTTGTCATCCTGTTTATTATGTGCTGCTTCTCAGATCTGTCGTCACTCTGTTGTTCTTGCCTCATGTTTTCATATTTTTCTTTCTGTACATTAAGTTATTTTGATCCAGGTTTTTATTTTCTTTCAGTTGGGTAATTAAGAGAGCTGGCTTAACTTCTTTTTGTTGTCAAAGCTGAATTTGCCTCATTTCTATTAAGCTTTTCAGTTCATACGTCAGCAGAGATCTCTAGTTACAACAGCTTCATATTTCCTGGAAGTTCTGCGTCACAGGGCCAGATTTATGCCTGGTGTATTTTCCATTGACACTGAAATTACATCAAGAATGAATCATTCTCTGGTGTTTATGTTCATCTGGTCTTATTTTTTTCCTCTGACATTCATGGTTTATATTAATATTGCAATCCTGATAGTCATTTAATTATATTAAATCAAATTATGTTGTTTTGGGGACTTTTCAATGACAAGAACCGTGAAATAAAATTACAGAGGTCACAAATCTAGGTTAAATCTGTTTCTTTCATATAATGTATCTAGTACTCATGTTAAGTACTTAACCTTCTGGCAGTTCTATTTTTCACTGTTCTAAACAGAAGAAATGGAAAATGGAAAAAAGATTTTAGAGATACATTTGCATTTGGGAGTACAAAAGCTGCAGACATCTCTGACCCCTGCGCAGGTCCAAAAGATGATGAGCAGTCAACTAACTTTAAGGTGATGCATACTTAACAGTGCAGAGAACAGTGCTTATGAGGGCTGGTATGGGTGCCTAATATGGAGTTAAATGATTGAACTTTTCTTTATGTTTGTTAATAATCCTAGAAAACTGTACATTAAAAAAAAAAGGAAAATACTACCAAATCTGAAAAATATTTGAATATAAAGGCATCCCTCTCAGCAGTCTGGTTGTGAACAACTGGGAGAGACAAGCATAGGAAAAATGGTATTTTTTATTCTTAGTTCAGTGTGTCTTCACTGGTCCTAAGTAGCTGATAAATAAATCACCTAAATCCCTGTATGTCTTGGCAATAGTACATTCAGTGAGGCTGTGGGGATGGTCCCTGCACTGCTGACATTGCAGGAGCAGGTGTAGGAGGGCAGAAGGGCTTCTGAAGATGTGTTTTTGTTTATCCTTTGACTTCAGATGCAGCAGCAACTAGCAGCTCTTGCATACTCCTTGCCAGCTGGCCAAAATTTCAACACATGGAGATGGAATGGGTCCTGGCTGTGAGGTCCTGGCTTGCCTGCCACTTCCAGGGAGGACAAGGGAATGCTGGAAAATTATCTAGGAGCCTTCTCTGTAGTGCCTTGCAGGGAAACACTCTGCAAAGGAAAAAACAAGTTGTGCTAATTGAATTAATGAAATCTTCACACATTAACAAAATGTATTCTGGAATTTTTCTTTCCTACATCTGCTCTTCAGATATGTGTGTTGCACAGAAACCACTTGTTTCTCATAAAGTGTGATTAGATTGGGGTAATAGAGGGGGGCAAGCAGAATTACAGAAGGTGAAATTATGACTGATCAGTCATAACTGTGATCTGGGATGAAGAAACTTCTGCCTCTTTAACAATGAAGTGCTGTTATGGGCTAGAAATTTTCTTCATAAGCTTTGGCTTAGACTTAAAGCAGATTGGGGCCAGGATAAATGTACACGTGGGTGCTGGAGTGTGTCACTAGGTAGGTCTTCCTTGCAAAAATTGCTGGAAGAGCTGGTGAGGGAATCAAGATGAGAGTCATGTGTAGCACACATGTGCACAACTCCCAGTGCCCTGGGAGTCGTACATATTTTTGTAAAACCTGGCATAACTAATTTTTGCATGCTTCCTTTTTTTAAACTGTAAATGAAATCAGGAATAATACTTTGGGGTTTCATATCATTTGTTATTTTTGGTATTGTAAAAGCTATAAGCAAGTTTAATCCCAAATTCACTAAAACATTTTGTCCAAAGGAAAAAGACAAGCTTTGCAACTGTATCTTTGCAAATTTATGATAAAAGCATGAAGAGATGGCATATATTATTTGCTAAATAAACAGACAGGAGAAAGACTTATTTCTTGCTCTTCCCTTCCTAGTCACTTCAGATTGGAATGCATGTTGAACATGTGAGAAACCCAGGTTCAATTCCCTTGCAGCTCAATGAGATGTGATTCCACATGTCTTAACATTTTACTAACTACTGTTGAATGTGTTAGTCCAGTGTGGATTTATCTCACATACTGTGTTAATGAAGTTCAGGATTGCACAGAATACTAAACCTTTTGAAAGAGAAGGGATAAGAACTTAGTTGTCATTTTTTCTCTTTTTACCTTGGTGGATATTTATTTCATGTAATGCGGTCCTACACTAACAGGAAAGATTAACATTTGGGAATCCCTTGGGGTGATTCAAATGCTCTCTGGGGTATGGGGGATGGACTTAACTGCTCTTTGGAAGTGCAGGCTTCCTGTATCCTCCAAATAGTCACATCTCCAAGTATCCCGTATCTTTCAAATACTCCCACTCTGCACTTTTAGTGTGATATGGGGAGAAAGCACTCATTATTTGTTTTCTCAAACCTACTTTCTCTTGTATTATAAGTACAAAAGCCCAGATGCTTTGATTGATGTTTCTTTCTAGGATGTTAATCTGTGAAGGAATGAAAGTGAAAGATGTAAGACCACATTGTGAAATATATGATTTTACTTATGAAAGCCTTTAGGGAACAAATGCCCACCACAACCTTCTGGTAGCAACCAAACAGAAATGAACAAGCTGTTTTAAAATACTTCTGCTCAGCCTTAACAGGTCCTGCAGGCATATCAGCAGTACCTCCACATCAGAGGCCGATGAGAGATAAAGCCAAATTGGCAGGAATACTTACTGTTATCAACAATAAATAGTTATAGTGGGGAAAAGTAAAAGAAGGCAGAAGTAATGTGCAAAACTACAAAGCCTAATGTGGATATTTGCACATGAATGTGACTTGAAGTTCTTTATCTCTCAGTATGTGATCTTGAGCAAATTCATAGCAAGTACTGTCTTTGTTCACTGCTGTTATAGCTAAAAACCTCCTTATCATCTTATCATCTTATCAACTTCATGTGAAATAGAAGCTGGCTATATATCTATAACCTTGTGTCTCAATATGCTCTACAAAGTAGGAGCTTTGTAGACACCGATTGTGTGTTGACATATAAGCAAATGGAATGGACAGGTGTTTTTGACAATAACTTCTACACAGCGTTTTGTTTGAAAGCCTGGAAGAGTTGTCCAGCTGTGCTGCATAATCTTGTTACATTTTTTCATGTCATAAAGTCAGTCTGACAGAACTAGAATGTGATGAAAAGAAACAGCTCTTATACACATTTAAGCCGACCTCTAGCTTATCGGGCTGTTGCTAAACAATGGTAACTTGTGCAGATGGTTTCTGTGTGGTGATAGGTCTGTCTTTGTGTGGTTCTGACATAAGAATGTCATTTTCAGTATGAATTAATGTATAACAAACTGCTCATATGTTGATTAAAAATTTATGTCTTGCAATACAAGTTCTTCAGTGTTTGAAACAAGTATTGACACAATGGCAGTGTCAGAAATAGCAGCATTCCTAAATGCTAATATTTCCTCACATCAGCTCATATCAATGTTATTTAATTCTTAAAATATTTAAACCTCAATTTCAGTTCAAAAATACAGGCATCATAAAAGATGAGTTGTTTTTTTTCTTTTTTGTCGACTGAAAAAGCAGGAGGGAAGGAATTTATTCCTAGATTTAATTTGAAGTGGATTGCTGATTAGGGCAGTGCATTTCATCTTTGTTTTGCTTGCAGGTTTTTGAACAACATGTCCATATTATGAATTCAGTCTGATAAATATTTTTTTTCTCTCTCTTTTCAAAAGAAATCCAATGCACAGCATGAACAAATGTGAATCTCATATTTGGAGAAGCAAGATAAGCATTTCAAAATTCAGCCCAAATGCCATGAAATACATTTCTCATTGTAAGAGAAATAATATATAATAAATAAAGAAATAAAATAGAGAAATAAAATATAATTAATCTAGAACTGCTTTTCACTGTGGAAGATCGTATTTGCTTTCATTTCATTCAGGAGAGTATCCTTGGAAATATGTAGCATTTTAAACTATGGGTAAAAATTAGCAGTCTGTTTTACTTTGAGAAGACAGGTTTATTATCAAATTCTAGATTTCTCAGAGATACCTTTTCATAGGCTACTCATATTTTTTTAATGAACAATAAGGGATGTACATTCTTCCAAATTTGCATTCCAGTGGCAGCACTTTGCTGCATGTATAGGATAACATGAATTCTATTTTTTTTTTCTCTCTGAGTGACTATTATACACACACTAGAGCTTTCACAGAAGTTTTGAAGCTTGCACTAGGGTTCTTCATTCTCCATACATTCTCTTCAAGGAACAGCTTTCACTGCACCTAGATATCAATAGTCACTGGGTAGCAGAGTGCAACTGTCTCTGGCACTCGACTTTTTGAGCACCCAGACTAACTCTAACAGTGACCTTGAGATTTCAGGTGACCTGGACCCTCCCATCAGAAATGAAATGATGGAGTTTATTGATTTTATCAGTCTTTTCTTTCACTGAAGAACCTGTGTTGTTGGTCTAGGAAACAAGCCTAACTCAGAATACTTGCCATCAGCAGTGACTTAATAGCAGCTCATTTTCCATTCATAACACTGCAATTGTTCTTCTGGGTTTAGAAGCATTATCAGGTTGGTTTCTGATGATCTGTGATCAGATTTAATTCCCACTAATACTCATGGGTGATTAAACTATTCCTTTTCAAAACCCATAGCCAATGAAATATAGTCCCTTATGCTGATACTGCATGTATTTTATCCAGTAATCACTGCAATCCTGGTAAGAAATGGCAGGTTCTTCTAGAGCAGGTGAACTGGTCTCTAGCGTTAGCACCCTCCTCTACTTTGGATTCATAAATTATTAATTCAATTTTTTCCTTGATCAGAGTCAGCTATTTGCTTCATTGTAGCCTCTGGTTTGGTTGTGATGACACTTATCAGAGAATGCAAAGTAGGAAATACCTTTGAGGTATGGTAAGACTACAGCTGACTCTAGAACATTTTCCAAACCATTAGGATAAAAGTGGAATTATAAAGCACAGGTGGTAGCATGAGCAATCTCATTAGAAACTCTTGGTGATGGGGGACATCAGGTAAGCCTTGCTTGCTTCTGCAATACAGAGGGCTGTGTTTTAACACTAAGGCTGTTGCAGTATCATGGCCAATTTGAATGGGTAATTATTTTGCTTTTTTCTGTTAGCTTATGGGAATGATAGATTCCAGGAAAGCAGTTGGATTGTCCATGCAGCATTATTTCACACAGCATGCAAGCTGTGCTTCAGGGAGACATCACAGAATCACAGAATCATAGAATGGCCAGGGTTGGAAGGGACCTCAAGGATCATGGAGCTCCAAGGCCCCTGCCACACGCAGGGCCACCAACCTCCCCATTTAATGCTAGACCAGGCTGCCCAGGGCCCCATCCAACCTGGCCTTGAACACTTCCAGGGATGGGGCATCCACAACCTCTCCGGGCAGCCTGTTCCAGCACCTCACCACACTCTCTGTAAAGAATTTCCCCCTGACATCCAACCTAAATCTTCCCTCCTTCAATTTAAAACCATTTCCCCTTGTCCTGAGCAGTTTCAAAGAGTTGATTCCCCTCCTGTTTGTAATGTCTCTAATGCTGATAGAGGTTTGATTTTGGATTCCCATTTTTTACCATTTCCTGGGTGCCATTTTTACTCGTAATATAGATATTTTCCTTGTTGTTTTTCTCTTGAGTATTTATTTAGTGCTGCAAGATGAATACAATCTGAGATTTACCTTTCCCAGCAGATAACTGTTTCCCTGCCCTGAGGAATGAAGATGTACCCAGCTGTGTTTAATCAGAGCCAAATGGTGCTGTACTTATGCCCTAAATATTCTACTTGCAGCAATGTCAAATGCTTTTTCTCCATAGAGATGTATAATCTAAAGCACGGTCCTGCACAGAGTAAATGTTTCTCTAAGCCTTGTGTCTTAATTTATGCAGACAAATTCTAATTACATGAACAGTTGCCTTTCATGTAATAGTATATCATAAGGTCAGAGCGAGCATTCCTAGAATTTCACTTGTGTTTTGGCTCACAGGTTGTGACTTCTTGCAAAACAAGAGCTGGGTTTAGGTTCCCTGTAGCTGATGATGTGGAGCTGGGCTCACCGTGGCCCAGATTCTACAGAAGATAATGGGGACATACCATACTTCATGTTGTAGTTTCTGAGGAGTTTTTGTTACAGGCATTCCAGTGATGTTCTTATTCAGAGCACACATTTAATTTCAAGTGGGCTCTGCTAGTCAAGTGTCATTAGACATACTATTTGTACTGTTGGTGGAATTCTGAGGAGTGTTGAAAGTAACAAGTGGATTCACTTTTATCTTTGAGTTGTCAGTAACGTGCAGCCATACCATCAATTCTGTCTACGACATTGCCATCCTCAGCCAGCATTGTTGAGAGAAAGTAGCTTCAACATGTGAGGCACTGATGACTTTAGTTATTCTCTATTGTGTCTGGAGTAATACTGTTTGTGTTATACAGTAACTAGAAAACTTACTGCACAGTGAATTGAAATCAATGAAGTTAAAGACAATTTTCTGTTTACCTGAGCAATAATAGCAGTTTCAGCAAGGCAGAAGGATTGACTTTGGGACTTCCAAATATTGCTTCAGGTAAGGCTGATCAAACATTGAGGTCGTTATGGGGAAAGAGCAACAGCTTAACAGCATTCAGCAATCATTTAAAAAGTAGCAGAAGTCTGACTTGTTCATAATCTGTCTAGAAGGACCTGGGAAAGTAGCTCCATGAAGTAATTGGGGAGTGCTCCATCAAGGCAGCTGAAAATACACTCTCAGAAGAGAGTGTGACTTGTGATTTCTGAATTGTCAGTGAGTGGTTCAGGAGAAGCGGTAAGCCATGTCAGTGGCTGTAGGAATAAGCTTGATTTCTGCCTTCTAATTGTAGCTATTTAAATCTTTTAGCCTTTTTATCAGTAACCAAATTCTCTGTGATATACCAAATGAATTATTCTATTATTTATTTAAAAAATTTCATATCTCTCAAGGTTTGAGTAAATGATTCAAGGACTGACGTCACCGGCATTGCCCCAGAGAAATGGCTTGCTTCTGCTGCTGTATTTACTTGTTCTATTGCAGAAGAGACTGGGAACAAATTTTGAATGATGTATTTTATTTGTATTTAGTTTTTGTCTAATTTTATCACTTCTATTCTTTCATTATAGAAATTGTGTTAGTCCATCTTTATAGCAGCTTTCAAGAGCAAGAATCAAAAATCTCCCATCTTCCAACTGTGGATGGTGGTAGCAGTGAATGTTCTTTCTGTTCAGTTTTATTCCTGCACTTGTGCTGTTATTGCTGTCCAGATCTTTATTTCTCAGTATCTCAGTCAGGAACCTGTTGTTCCTGACACTTAATTTAACAGCAAAACTCATTTTGCAACATTTATCAGACAATGAAGGATAAAATAGAGCTTTTAACAGTATCTGATGCTGCGTGTCCCATCTAACTTCTGGAGCTGCTGGAAACCAGGCAATCCCAGGCAATCCAGGCAATTTCTTCTGCAACATGGGAAAATTGAATGCTGTAATGTCTATTTTCCTCTTTACTCCTCTCTAGACTCCATTTCCTTACATAATACTTCATGTCTAGATAGTTTTCCCAGTTCTCACTAGGTAATGTTAGTTTCCAGACTTGTGCTCAATGATTACCACCCATGCTAGAACAGAGAATTCTTGGAAAAGACTTGGAAACTTGAGATGCTGGTTCAGAACAGAGCCCAGTCTGGCTTTCAGTCTCAAATTGCAGTTTTCAGAGGCTTTAATCCAACTAGCTGAGTATTTCATTGGCACAGTTACACAAAAGAATTGAGAAATAGTAATCTGCAAAGCAACCTTTAATATGTGTATGTTTTTAAGCAAGCTAGCTCATCTGTGTAAATGCCAAAAATTACACGATTTTTGCAGTGCCTTAGGAAGTTCAGCTGCTTTTCTACCTTACTGTTAATTCATATCCTTTTGCCACCAAAAATTGAAGAAGTCATACTGTCTTTTTCAGAAAAAAACAATTATTTAAGGGATGAAAATGCAAAACAAGCCTGCAGGAGCCCCCTTTTTCAACATCCTTTTTGGCTGATTTGCGGTTCGGCTTTTTGTTTTTAACTCAACGGGTGACCTACACACAGCTATCCCTCTAAGAGAGCTTATTCTATTTCCTCTGAAATATCTGACCAGCCCAACTCTTGCACAAAGCTTCATACAGAGCAAGAATTTTATTTCCTGAAAACCTTTCATTAGTTGAGAGCCAGAATGAATGTATGCATCCTCTGTTCTGAAATTTCAAGGGAATATGGTAAGAAAATACTATTAAATGCTGTCTTGCTCCAGCTGTTTTGTTGTAACTTGCTGCCTATGGCCTAATTTTCTATTGTAACTTTCACACTGAAACCCTCAGTCATCTGAACTTCTGTGTACACAAGGTGTTTATATAGAGAGAAAGATACACTGGCATAGCAGAGCAGTCTGCTTTGTTGCACAGAGGAATTAGTGTCCTGTATAGATGCTTGCAAGGATAAACTGGATGCAAGTTCAGTGTTGAAACTGCAATTCTGAAATGTATGGGGGCTGCATACAATTATTTTTAGTGCCACATACATTCTCTTATTTCTTTTCAAAAGGGTCATTTTCAGTTCTTCTTTACTACCTTTCAAGTATATGCCTTCTCAATTACTAGTGCCATGCCTATTTCAAACTGTGGCTTTTTCCCGTGTCTCAGTTCTTAGTAAAAGGAAGGCCTGATGGGTGACAGAGTGGCTATTTCTTATCTTAATAATATTTTATAAGTAATCATTAAAATTAAGTCAAATTTTAGATCTCAGTAAAAATCTCCCTCATGGACTTGGACACATTTCTGTGGACACCTGTATGAATCAATTATGTAGGTGACATAAAGACCAAAAGTAATACCTCCTATGTTATTATGTTGGCCCACAGTGTCAAAGGAAGTTGGTGATATGGCAGTAGAGGCTGAACCTTCTTGCCAGTATTCTATTACGTTTTGTTACTGTATGACAATGGCTGAGTAAGAACCGTAGAATCATAGAATGGTTTGTGTTGGAAGTCATATTTAATGACCATCTAGTCCAACTCCTTTGCCGTAGGAAAGGACACCTTTCACGGGATCACATTTCTTAAAGCCTCATCCAATCTGATCTTGAACACTTTCAATGATGGGGCATTTACAACTTCTTTGACAGCTCTTCCAGTGTCAACCATCCCCACTGTGAAAAATTTGTTTCTTTTATCCAACCTACGTATACCCTTTTACAGTTTAAAAACATTGCCACTTGCCTTGTCACTGCAGGTCCCACGAAAAAGTCTTTCTCCATCTTTCTTATAAGTTCCTTTTGTATATTGGAAGAAAACAGTAAAGTGTCCCTAAAGCATTTTCATCTCCAAGATGTACAACTCCAACTCACTCAACATCTCCAACCCCTTAAAAGCAAGACTGTTTAAACAGTGACAGAAACAAACAGAAATTCAGGAATCCCAGCTTTTGCATTGCCTTGACTATGACCAGGGGGTGTTTATTAACACCACATTCATTCATTCATTTAAACAAACAAACAACAACAACAACAAAAACAAACAAACAAACAAACATTTTTCCTCCAATTCAAAGTTCATGTTCACAACTTTTGTCCTCTCATAATTTGACTGAATTCAGTGGTGCAAACTGAGCTGTGAATCAGTTGCCATGTTCCAAATCACCAAAATACTTTATTACTAGCAGATATTAAAACTGACGTCTTGTTCAAGCGGGAAGGGTAACACAAGTTTAAGGCATCCTATTTAAGTCAGTGGTATGCGTAGGAAGCACAGAAGCATTGTGTAAAGGGAAGAGAAGCCTGGAATCCATCTTGCCAGCTTTTCTGAGGGAAAACTGCCAGAGATTTGATCTGTTAAGTCAGTGTTGCCTTTTAATGAATATCCTGGCACATTTGATGCTAAAAGTCCCCTCAAGGGAAAATATTGTAAATCTGGCTGGTAGTGGTAGAAGCAAGGCTTATAGGCTGGGAAGGAAGTTGTTTCTTCTAACGCATACTGGGAGCTGAGGAAAGATGCTGCTTCCCATCCCACGAGGCTTGCCCCAGGGAAGTGTGGCCGAGAATGGCCATACAGTCACTTGCTGCCAAAGGAGAATTTGCTGTGAATGCTGGAGGTGGCACTGAGCCTGGATGTGAGCAGGGAGCCAACAGTGTCCAGTGGAACCCCCGCATGGAAACCCCTGCCAATAAATAGCATAACATACGAAATGAACTATCTGTAGCTAAGGAGAATATACACACCAGGGTGCCTGTGAGTCCTGTGTGTTTCAAAATATGGCAGTGCACAGTGAACTTCATGAATGTATGCACAAATGTGAAAGAAGCATTTGAAAAATATTTATAACAAAGAATAAAATTTTCAAAGATTACTTATAGGCATCAGTTTGGGAAAATACACTCTTAATGCTTGTTACGAATTTTCAAAAGCAATTTTTATGTACTTGCACTTGGGAAATGTAGGCAAACATACTAATGCAATATCTATTACATATCTATTTAATAATAATGAGGTTATTATTTGAGACTGGTATGTACTGTAACAGTAAGTACAAAACAGCATGAGTGCATAGGTCTCTGTATGTGGTGGTTGTTCATCTTGATAGTCTCAGCTGTCAAGTCTTGCCATAGCCTATTTTGTAGTATCTTCCTGTCTTCATATCTGATATACTTTTGTGAAATTCCCTCGCTCTGAAGAAATAAAAGCTTCAGTCACAATTATATTTTTTTTCATGTTCTCCTAATTAGGAGTGGGCTTTCTCCATGTTGTACTTATCCCATCACTGCTCACTACACATCTTGGGCTGAAGCAACAGGATGACGGTTATCTGATATAGATAACTTAACAAAATACACCAGTGATCTGATAGGGAGCGTATTCTATGCTTCTACTTTTTATAATGTATAAATGGCTGGAAATAATTTCTTACTTTCTGTAAATATTTGTTTATTTTTTAAAGTATCTCCTTTCCTTTTCCTTTTCCTTTTCCTTTTCCTTTTCCTTTTCCTTTTCCTTTTCCTTTTCCTTTTCCTTTTCCTTTTCCTTTTCCTTTTCCTTTTCCTTTTCCTTTTCCTTTTCCTTTTCCTTTTCCTTTTCCTTTTCCTTTCCTTTCCTTTCCTTTTTTCTCTTCTCTTGTCTTCTCTTCTCTTCTCTTCTCTTCTCTTCTCTTCTCTTCTCTTCTCTTCTCTTCTCTTCTCTTCTCTTCTCTTCTCTTCTCTTCTCTTCTCTTCTCTTCTCTTCTCTTCTCTT
>NW_024962265.1:18596957-18689233 GCF_019238085.1 Lagopus leucura | reverse complement strand
TCTTCTCTTCTCTTCTCTTCTCTTCTCTTCTCTTCTCTTCTCTTCTCTTCTCTTCTCTTCTCTTCTCTTCTCTTCTCTTCTCTTCTCTTCTCTTCTCTTCTCTTCTCTTCTCTTCTCTTCTCTTCTCTTCTCTTCTCTTCTCTTCTCTTCTCTTCTCTTCTCTTCTCTTCTCTTCTCTTTTTTCATAAAGATAGAAGAAAAAAAGAGTGTTGAGATGCCACTAACTTTCAGAACAGCTGTTCTAAAAACCTTCCCAGGACTGGCTTATCTCACCAGTCAGAAGAGAAATGGTTACTTTAGATGTTATATAAAACAGATCCCTTGTCTTAGAAATCTTTAATATCTATAAGAATAGGAAAAGCAATCCAGTGGATATTTACACCAACATTTTTTTTTTTTTTTTTTCTTTTTGAGATAGCTGGCTGTTCTCTCCATTCTCCTTGTATAGATTGTGTGAAAAGTGATCAAGAAAGCTCCAGGGGCAGTTCAGAGCAGGAATCTTTGCTTTGCGCTCTAGATTTCCCCTTAGTAAAAGCCTTCCTTTCTTCCCTATTGGCTGAAAGTGAGAACAACTGGTTAAATTAGGTGCCTAAAGTTGAAGATCTCCGTGGTTTGTACACACATCTCTGTGTATTGCACACGTTGTAGCCTACGTCTTATTACCACTTCTCTGTTTCTGGTTTCTCTCTGCTACTTAACCTTTCTACAAGATTCCACTGCAGCAAAACAAAAGCACTTCTGTCCCTGCCAGACTGAGCCCCAGGTACAATCCTGCTTCTGTTAACTCTGTATGGAACTGAGCCAGCTCAGCTACATTACTCTCCTTTCAGAACACGCAACCATGCAGTTCCACTGAAAATAGGAGGTTAGTTATCCAGTGGAACAAAAGATCGCTTTAGAGAGGCAAAGTTTATAATCTTAAGTGTCCTATGTATAATTTTCTCCCTTAATCTTGTACATTATCAAAAGCTAATTTGGATGGGATTCCTCCTCTAAGATAAAGGAAAGGAGCAGATCCAGCCTGCAGTCTTCTGGCAAGCACAAAACTCCTTGAGACTTGTTTTCAAAGGAAGATTGAGTGTATTTTTCTTAGTTTTTGATTATTCTCTTTATATACACTTTTTTTTTTTTTTTTTTTTTTTTTTCTTGATCATCCACACTCCAGGAAAAGGTTTGATTCTCAAATTACACCTTATTTTCCAGAGTTTTAAAGACAAAACATAGAGGAGTTGCTTTGCAAGGAACATCTACGGGCATGTTGGCTATTTTCTTGTGTATTGACATGCATCTTTAGAGAAGTAGGGAAACTCAAGTGGGAACAAACCATTTAAGTGTGGGTAAGGCTGTGACAGATCACAGTTGCTCACATCAATATGTCAGGTCTTGAAAATAATTTCAAACAAAACTCATTTTACGTAGAAGCAGAATTTTCTGTGAGGCTGCTCTGTGCAATCAAACGCTGATAAATGGGGATAATTTGGAAATTTCCTTAGAAAATTCCACCAAGCCACGAGGGCAGACATCTGTTTTTAAGTTTTAGCAGCTGCATGTAAGTTCACAGCCTTCTGAACGCTCCTAACTCCTAATGAGAGAGACAGACACTTGAGACCACAATGTCTTAATTACAAGGTAAAATCACTACATGCTGCAGCAGTAACCAATCAGAACATTGCAATGTAAAACAATGTATAAATACATTCCTGGAAACAAGAAGCAGATTGAACCATGAAGGAGATACATGGCAAGGCGTGAAGCAGCTCTTCCGTAGTGCTTTGAACTCAAAATTCTACTGCACTCCTTTCACTAGCTTAAAATCATGTTCAGGAAAACTTACCTTATTGTCAGCCATTCAAGTAGGTAAAAAGAAATCCTGTTTCTAATATTAAAATATATTCTTGGTTTTGGAATGATTTTTCTTCCTCCTCTTCTTGTGTCTTTTTGTGTAATTTGAATGTAGATGTGTGTTTTCTAAAATACAAAAAGCAGGCAAGGAAAGTTCTTGAGTTGCATTTCACAGTACTTGGATATTTTGTTGTCAGTGTTCTGATTTTTGACATTGAAGTTCATCTTTATTAATGGATCTCCTGGAATTATTTCAGGCGCCTTCATATTTTATTTAATATATTGAGCAACCTTATTCCCTCCACCTATCTATTATGATATTTTCCATATATAGAATCACATAGTACTCAGTAGAGATGCAAGAAAGTTTGCTGTCTTACAATGTCTGTTGCATGTATTCTGTGTTTGGATCCATCAGTGATGTTTGCTATGTATGGTTGTGGTCAAATCTGCAATAAATGATCTTTTCATCAGTGCTTATAGACTATTTATTTATTAACATGCTGTCTTAGATGAATTCATATTAAGTTGGATAATACTTGCATAAAGAATTCCTATAGTTTCTTGAGATTCTAACAAATTGCATTTAGGATTCATCTTTCCTCTTTCTTTCTTTCCCTCCCCCAACAACTTTTTTCCTCTCCCCTCCTTCTCTGTTGATATACTCATTATTTTCTGAATGAATGCCAACACCATAGCAGATTTTTCAAAGACTCTCATTGTAGCAGACATTTTGAGTTGTGGCTTTGACAGATTGCACATTTTGAAAGTGCGATACTGTAGCAAGCTTTTTAGTAAATTTGGCAGACTACATACTGTCTTGAAATCCTCTGATGAAAAGTGAAAAATCTATTAGATGTAAGTTGGCAGGATACATGTGACCTGCTGACAGTCTGTGCACATATCTTATTCGATTCCCGGGGCAAGGAATCCAATTCTCGAGGGCTTATGAAGAATTGCAGTAAATGTCACTTACAAAATGAAAAAAAAAGACAGTCTTGGAAGAGTTGGATTGTAGGAGATGACTAAAAAAAGAGTTATAAAAGCCTTTGTCTTACATATAGGGGTCTTATTGAAAATATGATTGCAAAGAGTAAATAAGAAGAATAATAATAGTAGTTATACTACTAAAGAGCTTGTTGAATTCTATTCCCTTGTTGGAAAAAGAATTTGCAAGTACAGGAAACCCTTTCATTTTCCAGTGCTTGAAATACAGAAATACAGGCTTGTAGTTGTGATCTTGACTCTTTGTTCTGATGCTGTGTCTGGGACACTCAGCGGCCCATGATTTTTTCTGCAGGAAAGAACTCAGCTTCCAAAAACACAGGGGTAAAAAACCAGTTTAAAGCTGCTTTGATGAATTTCCCTCATGGCTTAAAAATCTTTTATTTTGGTTGGTGGTTCCTCGAAAGATGCTTCTGTCTTGCATGAGAAGATGTTGAAGTAAATATTCAGTGAGTTGTGTACAAGAAGCATCCAAAATAGTAAAAAGAACCAATAGTTCATAACTGGATCGGGCGGCTTGATGGACACACAGGTGCTAGTACTGATGCAAAGAGTGGAGAAAACATACTTTTACAGCAAGTGAAGTGTAGACCTGCATTTTTGATAGCCACTTCACCTTGTAATTTTTTAATTCAGTGAAGTCTAATGTACCTGTCAGAGAAAAGAATGGCTTACCCAATTTTCTCCTAGACTGTTTTTAGATGTAAGCTGCTATTCAAAGTGTCACATGAGAAACAGGAGACACCTACACTGCAGTTCATTGCACTGTAAGTGAATCTTAACAGCTGCTTTTCTACTGCCTTCATAAAATTTGTACATTAAGCGATAATTGTGGAATATTAAAATAGGGCTAACCAAAATAGTTAAATTGGCTATCAGATTTTCTGTCTTTTGTGGAAGTATACTTCATTATGTGGTCATGCTCATTTCCTTTCCTAAAGAGAAGTGACTGGATTTTTTTTGTTGCAAAGAGAATATCTGTGTTCTGATTTTTAGTATTCGATAATCCCTGGAAAACATGTGGCCTTAGCACAGAACATGTGGTGATGGAGCAAAACATTGCACATATTACTTGTTGATTAACATTTGCTCAAGCAGGGCAAAATAGATGTTTTTTTCATGTCTATTCCTTTCTTTATAATTTTTTTGGATGTTAAACTGAGGAGCAGGAAGATGAATGAAAAAGACGAAAGAAAGATTCTTGAACAAGAGAAAGGAATATAAACATTTTTTAATACAGATCAAAGCTACTGAGTTTTGAGTTTATAGCTCTGCAATCTAGTATTTGAAACTGATTTCTACTTCTAATATTTACTTTTATGCTTCTTAGGTAACAAATAGAATGTAGGGATACTGAATTCTCTAAGTTAAGCTTTGTGTTCTTCTGTCTCAGATTTGATTTGGAGAATTTATACTGTTTTAGGGAGGTCTATTCTATTTTAGCAAGATCTATGCTGGAACAATACATAAACATAATAACATAACAATAACAAACAGTAACATAAAAAGATATGGGAGTTACGAAATAGAAATGTCCTAAGGAGTTAAAAAGTATTTATAATTTCTAGAGTGGGATAAGATGTAAAGGAGAGCTACCACAGGCTTATAATTATACTTACAAGGACATTTCATAGAGTTATTTTGCAGAGCTATGCAGTGTCAATCTGATCGCTGAGGTTGTTTAACATGGCAGCTCTAAACTCAAGAGAAGGGTTGCCTATTTGTAGCATGCTGAACAATAAATTCTTTTGGCCATGAGGAAAGGATATGAGGATGCAGGGAAAAATAGCTCATGCAGAAAAGTGGTCAGATTGCCAATCTGGTTGTCGTTGGTATACCTCCTTGCCAGTGCCCCACACTGCCCCAAACCCACATCAGAAACTTCGTCAGCAGCATGGATTAGGCAGCCTGGTGTTGATGTCTAAAAATACTGGGGAAGAAAAAGGGAAATAGGTGACATATGGATTTATGAATATATGGAAATGGATGTTTGGAAATGAAGGTGAGGAGGAAATAAAGGTGCAAGGAGGGAAGTTAAAGACACTGAGATGAAGTGAAAGGGGATGAGTGGAGAAGAAGGTATTCTGGTTTTGGCAAATTTAACTGTGAAATACAACAGTCTAAGTTGCAGAGAACTGTGCTGTGGTTACGTATTCAGAAATTTGGGTCTGACATAGTAAATAGGAATAGATAATTAAAAATTGAGATGATTTTTGTATGATTTGGGTTATAAAGAAGGTATTTATAAAGAGTTTAGAATATATTTTATGTATTTGCTATGAAAAACATGACAAAGTATTCTCTGAACTTTCAGTACAGGTTGTAGTGAAAGGTAGCATTTCACATAAAATACAGCATTTTTTGTTTTACTCCACTATGTCAGCTCCCAGTTTAAGTATTAGTTTAGGATCATGTACCACCTATCTATCAATCACAACATCCATGTCTCAGTACTTTCCTTTGTTGTCATCTTGAACTGGCATGTTCCAAATATGTGTCATTTTTAATCGGTGTAGCCAGAATGGCATCCAACCTTTTGCAAGTTGTAGTGTACTTTTCTGAACTGACATCTGATCTGTCAAATTCACACCTCTCGAAAATGTGAAGACGTAGGCAACAGGGTTAGTGTAAGAATTATGTAATCATGAGAGAAAATGTATAAAAGATTTTCAGTACATTCTTTTTTTTTTAACACTATGCATTTGAATACTGCCATTTCATCATTTGTATTACATTTATATATATATATATTTTCAAAGTAATTCCCGCAATTCAAATTGCTCTCCAGATATAAATACATGAAATCATCACACTAAGAACTGAACCACTATCAGCAGGGAAAATACAATTCAAGATACTGCAACTCTTTGCTTTCAAGGTAATTGTGAACAGCAAGAGTTGAGAACTGACTTCCAAAAGCAGAAAAAAGGAAATCCTCTACAGATTTGGTAACAGCAGTCTTTTTCACTTTTTTTGTTTTTGACTTTTATTTTCACTTTGAATACAACTTTAATGTGTTTTACTGAGCTATGAAACTGCTTTCTTCAGTTCACTGGGGAAGAAGTGACATTCTTGCAGATGCATGTGAACTAACTGTGTAGTTACAGAAGGAGGAATCAAAAATGCCTTTCAAGTCACATACATTTGCATTAAAAATCATGTGCAACATATTTGAACTTCTCTCTTTTGCACTTGTGTCACAGACAGAATCACTTCTACAGAAGGACTGACAGCACTGAATCAAAATATTTATGCAGACAGACAGTGCTAAAATTTATTAGGAATTGAAATGAGAGCAAGCATATGAAGTCTACTTGAACACTTAAATGACTGAAGGTTAAAGTTGCCATGTGTACAGTTCACTTGCTCTCATGTCTCTGTTCAGAATTGTGAAGTCCCCATTGAAGATTTGTTGAACCTGAGAGGCCAGAAGGGAAGTGTATGAACTATGCATAGGTCCTTGGGAAGGTTTGGTTTATTAAGCATCTGAGTTATACACTGAGGAGACTGAGTTTGGTTCAAAGTAAAGAATAATGTCCATCTCTGACAAGTAACACAGTAATTAGAGGACTTGGTGAAAAATGTAGGACTGAATTCATAGCTTTTGCTACAGGGGCTTGAATCCTGAAGACTTTTGCAAAAAAATGCCGTAACCATTTTGATACAAGCACACCTGCAAAGGTGAGTAATTTCACCTGTGACAATATTAGTTCCTCTGTGCAGAAGGGAGGGCTGGAGACACCACAGAAGAGCAAGTAGAAATTTAAGCATAGACAATCGTGTACATGTTACTGGAGAAGAGATGCTCTTTAGGCTGCCTATGAGTTTAGTGTTAAGGACTGATTGAAAGGAGTGCATCATCACCACTGCAAAGCAGGAGCTCACCTCAGAACAGCAAATCCACAGAGGAGTGGATTGATCTTCATATCAGTACAAAAATGTCACTTGAAGCATTTACTTACTCATTTACATCTCTCTTGTCCTAATCAGAAGTACTCTGAATTTGATGAGCTTTGCCATTGATTTTTATACTGTTGGCACAGGCTGTACATTTAAATTTGACTCTGCCTCTGTCAAAGAAGTATCGTGGTAGATTTCAAACAATATTTACCACTGATGATATAAGCTGTCATTTTGATTACAAGAAGAGGCTCTGTGGGGAGTAGCTGTAATAAAGTGTCAGGCCATAAAAATCCATAACTCAGTATAAATTATAACTGTTCTTTAATTTATAATTGTTGTCTAACAAAGTGTTCTCTAAGGAACCTTTTCAAAATAAATCATCCATGCAGATATTCTTAATGGAAGAGGAATGAAATGTTGCATTTTATATATGGACAATAAAATATGCAAATAATTACCTTTTTATAATACATTGCAAAAGAAAACCTTCGAAATACCAAATAAAACATTTAGAATTTAGGACTTTGTAAGGACTGTGGTTCTGATTGTCTTTCTCAGCAAAACATGGTCAATTCCTTTATTCCTTCTGGGAGCAATAGCATATTAACTCCAGGCAGCATCAGCTATAAAGTCAAAGTGGCAGGACTATGTTCCTCAAGGGGAGAAGTTAGGATGCTTCTTACATTTGCATTAAGGATCAAAGCACAATTTGGGATGGGTGCTAACTGAATGTGTAAAATTCAAAAGACATGTAAGGCTAATAGTTCTAATTAGTGATTTAACAGATGTGTTAATGGCAGAATAGGAATTTCAAGTAAATGAAGATCTGAATTCAGCCAAAGACCGGCCTGGTAAAGTCTTTTAGAAACGTTTCTTTTCTATTGTGGAATTATCTTGAAAACAAAACTTTGGTTAATATGTAACAACTCTCACCTTTCAAAACAATGAGAGCAACTTAACAGCAGCAAAATATTTTTCATTCAGTGGCAAGGAGCCATATACATTATCAGATAAGTGATAGTGTGTCATTAATTATATCCTTGTACTTTCCGCTAGGCAGGAATGGGCAAACAGTACTCTGCCCACAGCTCATTAATAGTGGCCCTTCTCCCTGGGTGCTGAGCTCCAGGAGGGCTGGCTGCAGTCCGTCATCCCCAGTCTCTCCTTCTCTCTGTGCCCAAGGACAGTAAACACAGTGGTATTAATATTTAGACTGCCATCAAGAGATCATGCTGTTTTAAATCATCCTATTATCATATTTATTTCTTCTTGTCTTTCTTTCCTGTGGTGAATTTAACTATCTGCTGTTTATGTAATTTCTTACATAAAGCCTCTGTTTCAGAGGTTCTACAACTAGAAGTAAAACACAAACACACAAATCAGAACAGATAAAATGTCTGTTCACATCTGTTGCTTACGCAGTTTTAAATGATGCATTTTGAAAATAAGGTTATTTAATACTCCATGGATTCTCACAGGAGAGTGACACAAAGCTGTACTGTGTTTCTACTGCAATTGTAAAGGAGGAAAAAAAGAGTTGTTTGGGGCAGTCTAAAATGTGTCCCTTAAAATGCAAAAACCATTTGACAGAGAAATGAGGAGAAAAGGAACCCAAGAACTGTAACACATCTACAAGCTTATTTATATATTTATTGACTAATATCTGCTTCGCCTTTTTCTGCCAGCTTTCCTAGCTCTGAACTAAAGCCAGGTACTACTATGGGGATGGACAGATACGCTTAAAAGGGAATCTGATACCAGATGGCCTTGGGGTGGTTGTGAAATGAATATGTGTTTTGAAAGGGAAATCACAAATAAAATAATCATAATAAAAAAGCACGCTTAGCATTGGCCTTTGAAGTAGCATGGCAGGACTGGGGGAACTCTGCTGCTTGGTGTTTTGAAGGTGGATGTGCAATGTTATACATACCATGAACTGGGACTCTTGATTTGGAAGGTTTGACTCTTAAAACAAATAGAGTATTTTGCATACGTGATCAATTAAAATAAAATGGATTGTTTAATTCCCCTGTAGAAACAGTGAACCCATGATATGGGGATGGTGTGGTACAGCATCTTTTAATTTGAATACCTGATGAAGGGCTAGTTCTGAGATGTCCAGCAAAGCTGTTCTTATTTCTAGCCTTTTCTCTGTGTTTCTGTTACTGGCTATTTCCATGTCTCAGCCTAGTGTGTGTGGTACTTTGGAGCAGGTTTAAGGCTTGTGCTTCACTGCATGTTAAATTTTCTTATTAACATCAAAAATAGGACCTCAGAAAATAAGAGTTTTTGGATCTCTCTTGCTCACCTCATTAAAAGCTGTACAGATATTGGAACATTGCTCTTATGGGAGATCTGAAGGTGTGCATTAATCTTTTAATTAATAATTTAAAAGAAAAATGATTCTCTTTGTGCATATGAGCTTATTCTTAACAGAGTGATCAGAATGAAGTGCAAGGGAAAAAAAGAGCAGGTCTGAAATAGCTGGCACAGCATGTTGTACCTGTGGTTAGAATTCAGACATTTTCTATATGCAATTAAAATTCATTATATCTTTGTACAAGAGCTTATTTAGGAAGGCTGACATAGAGAAATTACTTGAGAGATTTGACTTACTGTATTTTTATGCATATAGTAATCTTAGAAAGGTTTCCATTAGATAGTGTTCAGAATTAACAATAGTTTCACCTTTAACTTCCAACTGTAGCAGCTATAAAGCTACCTAATGTATTTTTAAAGGCAAGTGTAAGCATTCCTTGTCATTTCAGTTCAATTCAGCTCAGTGAATTCTTAAAATATGAAAGTTATTTTTTTAAATATGCCTTTAAAGAAACTATCAGGAAAGGAAATATTGATGTAAAACTTGAGAGCAGTGCCTCACTATTTAATTGTTTGATTGAAATGTTTCCAGTTTTCTTGTAAACAAATGGCTTTTTCCTGCTATATTGGAAATATATAATATATATATTATAAATAATATATATTGGATTTCCAGACTTAGAATTTATTTGGGAATGAGCCCACCACCATGAGTGAGGGGCACACTTCTTCCTTTGTCCTTTCAAGGTAGTGTTATTCGCTGTGTCTCTGGATGCAGGTAAGTCAGGAGAGGGGGGAAGCAGGCAGTGCAGGAGTGTACAAGCCAGCCTGTAAATAGCAAGGCGACAAGCACAAATCTATACGTTAGTTAGTTGGAAATGGTTAATTTCATCCAATTAACACATATTCCATGGTAAATGGTAATGCTTTCCTTCACAACGAATACATTTATTCACATAAAATACACAATCTGTGATCAAAGCCACCTAAACACTGCATTAAATATGCCTGCTGAAGGTATGTTGCTTAAGGTACCGAGCACCTGTCGCAACATTTTAGGTCAAAAAGGTGACTTTGGAATGCTAAATGTCCACTACTCTCAAATGCTTACTTTTTAGATTAGGAGGAGAGCTAAATTTACAGCTGTCACATCATAAGTACATTGGGGTGATATGAGATATGACAGTTCCTTTTTTTCTTTTTCCCTCTATTGCCCTCATCCTAGTCTACAAACTTTTCCGTTAGTAAAGAAAAGAAGTAATAATGGGGAGCTTTCTTAGCACAGAAATGTTGTCCAAAATGCAGCAGGGCCTAGATCATTATTTTTAGTAAAGTGCTCTTGACTGGTTTTGTTCTGAAAACACTTACAGCTAAAAATTGGCCCCTGTGTGAAGTAGAATCCTGCTGATATTGGATTGATGCTCTCCATGGAATGTGAGCTACAGTTTTGGTCACAAAGCAGCAGTCATTATGGGCTGCTTCTTCTTCTTTTTTTTTTTTTTTGGCTCAAGAGGCCATTTGCTAAATTAGAAGCTATAATTTGTGTTCCAACTTAAGAAGGATACAGAGGGATGTCTACTAACTTTTAATGTAATTGCTTATGTTGCTAAGTAGGTGGTGCTTGAGGTGTTTCTAGCACAGCAATGACAGTTTTTCAGCAGACTGGCAGAAGTCTGCTTGTGCAAATTAGGCACAAGCTCAGAAGGGGAAGGCATTGATTTTCCCCTGTTTGGAATACAAAAACAAAAAAACATGTCTTGTGTATCTGTGCTTTAACTGAGTAGACTAGAGGACACTGTAGTAACTGCAAGAATAGCCTATTAAGGCTTTAGTTTAAAAAGGAAATTGAAATATCTTTTTGTCACCTGACACAAGTGCTAGAACACGTAGTGATGTTAGTTTTGATTCCGTAGAAGCAATATTAGGAACTAGCAGGAGTTTAATTTGCTCCTGATCACTTTCTCCCCTTCTGAGAATCAAGTAGGAAAAGGGTAGAACTGAGCCTGTTTAAAAATCTGAATCAATTAAAATGGGGAGAATGGGAATACACTTATCAAAAGAATGTTTATGTCTCTTCAAATGGGAAATATGAAGAAAAAAAAGAAGGCGTGAGTTGGAATAATTGTGAAGGTGTTCCGCTACACAGTCAGAGCAGAACCCAGTGCTGCTGAGTGTCATCTAGTTGATCCTAGCTCCATCTCACTGCTGTCAGTTCATAAAAATACTTAGATGGTGTAAGCAACTTAAAAGTTGTCGAGTCCATCTTATTTAGGGATGTGTTGTGTTTCCTTTTTTCACCTGTTTGGGGAAAAGAGATATGAAAATTGCTTTTTTTTTCATTCCTTTTTTTTCTTTTTCTTAACGCTTTATGAACCAGATTGTACTGAGTAATAACCCAATTCTCTCTGTAGGTTCATTCTGCTGATTTTGAGAAAGCTTGTAAGTTCTACAAAGGAGATACTGAATACCAGGCCTATAGTGGTGTTTTTGCATATAAGTATGCATACATATGGCCTATACTCCACATAGAAATGGATCTCATCTCTGGGCTAATTGCAATAATTCACGAAATGGAGGCAAACAGTGGTGGAAACTACTGCAACAAGGCTTTTTTGCTGGTCATTTCAAATTGTAGTGCATGGATGTCCTTTTAGTGCTCCCAAGAGATTCGCAAGCATGTGCCAGAAACAAACAGCTGACCGAAAGAAGGGAGTTCTCCCCTGTGCATCTGCTTGGGTTATAGGTTTATGGCAGTAACGAGCTGTGGAAATCAATCTTTTGTAATCTCTGCCCTTTTTGCTTTACTCAGAGGGCTGCTTTCACATCTATAAATAATCCATTTGTGGATCTGTTTGAAGATAAAAGAGACTGGCAAACAAAAAAGCTTTGCCACACTATACAGTTACTCATCCAAAAATGAATGTGCAAAGCATGTAGTGATTCAGGTGCACCTTATTGATTTAGATGTTCCTTCCTACAAAATCTTGTTAATGCAGATTGCATTTCAAGACAGTACTTGCAATACAGGCAAGACTTAAAATTTATATTGCCTATGAAATTCTAACAGAATAAACCTGTCCAATTCTATCTTGTAAGCAAGGACTTAGAACAGAGGCAACACAAATGAAATGTAACAACTTGCAGATACAGCTATTTATGTGCATGTGCTTTATTTGCTCGTTGAAGTGCAAGACAAAAGAAGAGTGGGAACATTGTTAGAATTATTGTATCATTCTTAGTTTTATGTAGTTCATTTTTCCAGCTTCAGCTGTGCTGACTAATTGAAATCTTAACAACTCTAAACTGGAAAAAGACAAGTAAGTCTTTTAACATGGGTCACTTTCCAGAATTTCTTATATAATTAGCTCAATGGCTTTTTTTTTAAACATTATTAATATTATTTTTATTTTATTTTTTTTGCACTAGCAGCACTTTCTTTATTTTGAAGTCTGTTATCCATTTACCGCATCATGCTGCCTTCTCCATGTGCCCACTGGCACCCACTGGCATAGTCACTCTCCCTTGCTGGTTTATATAGGGGAAAAAGTCCCCTGGTATGTAATAAACAGGCTTCACAGGTGGGATTGCTTCTTTCTGGCTGTCTTAGCTCAGCTCTCTTGTGAGAGTAGGCGTTTTCTGTATGTATCTTTGATGGAGGATATTATTTATGGTCTAGATGCTCCATCGAGACAAGACTACCCTGTAATCAGGTTTCCATATCTTTGCAGAAAAGCTGAAGAGCCCCTCAAATACTCATGGAGTGGGTACTATGGTGCTCCAAACTTACCTCTCTTCCCTCATGGGTGACATTTATCTCTAATTCTTACTGCTGATTGAACTAACCTTCTGATACATCTGTTTCCCCTCATGCTATTTTCACTAGTCTCAGCGAGCTGGATCTCTGTGGAGACAGAATTTGTCATTTTACTGAGATGATAGGGAATTCTAATGATGCAGTAGTGCAACTCTTCTCCACCACTTGCTTCACAACTCCCTGCTTGCCTGTATCCTCAGAAAGCATTGTGTTAGCATTTACTGACTTAAGATCACTTAGGAAGATATCCTGAAAGGCATTCTAATACAGTTTATCTGTCACTTCTGTGATATGTGAGCTTACCTTTAGAAAACAAAAGTAACAAACAAGTAGAGCTGTGAAATACACCCCTTTCGTCGTTGGATACGAGCTGGAAGTGGTCTGACTGAGGATGATGGCTTCTGTGAATCAATGTGGTGTTGAGGCACAGACAGCGCTCTGAGGGACCTCCTCCTGTTTTCCATTTGATTCTTGTCTTTTGTTTCGGGTACCACTGCTACACTTGACTCACGTTAGATCAGCATTGTTAATTAAGTGGATGTCCTCAAGTTTCACTGAGGTGGGAAAAGAATGTAATTTCTGGAATTTTTAGAAATGTGATTGGTGTAATAACAAGGAGAGGAAGTGCTTTACTGGAAGAGGAGGAGAAAAAAAGGAGTGCATTTATGGCTAGCAGAGTGAAACAGATTATATAGAAAGAGGTAAGCACATTACTGACTACAGAGAGGATCGAAATTATTTAGGCTGGTAAACTGGCTTAAATTACAGTCTGTGTTCTTTGAAAGGGTGGTGAAAGCATACATGTGCTTCATTTGTTCTGATTCCTAATAGAGCTCCATACAATCAAAGAATAAAAGTAATTGGATTTGTCATTGTGAAGTGGCAGCAGTACTATCACCCTGTGTAACTATTGTGTATAGCAAATGTTGTGTTGTGATTACCATATTGTGCAAGTGGTTCTTCTTCACCCACAGCATTCTTCACAGCAGGCAATTTCAACCAAGTCTGATTTAAGCTTGCATTCCAGTTGGTTTCTCATCCTTCTTTAAACTTGTCAGAGCCAAAACAAGGTGCTTGACATAGTGCACAGGTTGTTGCCTGCTGGAGAAGAGCATCACAAATGCATTCCAAGCTGGGACAAATCATTGCTCTTTGAGAAGAGACCTAAAAATTAAAATATAATTTAAAGAATCTTAAACAAAATGTTAGGAACCATAGTTTAAAAATATTTACATTATTGTCTTCCTTATGGAGAGTTCCTTTCAGCATTCTCAGGATATGTAAGAATGATTGTATGTCTTTCTTGTAGCTATGTAGTGATGTAGCTTGTAGTGATGTAGTGAGCTGCGCAGTAGCAGTGAAAAAAAGTTGGGGTTCTCCAAGACCTGTGAATTGTGTCTATTTGGGGAAGATGAAACCACACTGAAGGAGCTGAGAGAAACTGGATAATACAGAAGGAATTTCCAAAGAACATACTCTCTAAACCTTAATTTGGTACAATGAACTGAAGGACAGAATGGAAACACTGTAGGAAGCTCCATATCACAGAATGTACCTGTGAGTCTATTTGTAAGTATGGGGAAGATGAGTGAGTGAATATCCTCTAAAATTAAGCTCTCTATGAGAAGCTATGAAATGCCTTTGTAAACCTCATCCCCTGTTTAACTGGCTCGTCATTCTTCCAAGTTAAAGGATGTATGGGGTAGCTGTACTATGTTTTCTAACTCTAGAGATATTCAAACTTCAGATCTCTCTAGAATTCTGGAATTAGTGAGTTCTGCTAATCATGGTTCTGTGTAAAGCTGATGGGAGGCTTCCTGCTGACAAGAATGATTGGAACTTCAACTCTAATTTTCAGCTATGATGAAAAGGCTGTTACTGATGTATCATGATAAGCAGATAAGAAATACCTTCAAGTATTTGATGTTGATTTATAACAGAAATTCCTATATCCTGCTGAAGTTTATTTAGCTTTTGCCTTGACCTTTCTATATATTTAGTACAGTTATTGGCTTTAACAACATACATGTATGAAATTACTGTTTTAAGACCTCATTCTTCAGAGACTGTATCATACCGAGTAGTACAATAACAGAAAATAGAAGAATACTGTAAGGGCTTTAGAGAAACAATCTTGCTTTACTGTTGAATTAATTAAGAGACATGTATGGAAATTTTATGTTCCTAAAAGAATGTGTTGGAGTGCAAATAGAAATGCGGAGTGCAGTAATTCAGACAGTTAATTTCCATACTACATTATGAAATTAGAAATATACTGGTCTGAATAGGAACTGTAAAAATGGATAATGACTTTTGACAGAGATCATAAATTATGGGCTTTTCAAGGTTATTAAAACAAATTCCATCCACACTGGTACAGCTGCCTTCAAAACACTTGTGTTAGCTGTGCTCTATTTTAAAAAATATGGTTTCCCTTCCCAAATTAATCAAGTTATTGAAATAACTTAATTCCATACTGAAACCTGTAAAGAAGCCCACAGTTCTATATTGTGGTTGTTCTAAATTTATTGATACATTAAGTACAGTGCTTATAAGAGCAAGATGAAATGCTTAAGATAAGACCTGTTCAGTGATATTGTAACACCATCCAAAATACACTATAACAGAGATGTAAAAACAAGTGCTTATGGTTATTTTCCTCTGGAATTAGCAATGTACATCTTTTTGATTTTATTTATAGATTTAAAAACATTTTCAGATAAAAATTCTGGAAGGATTACATAAAAAGTTTGAGCACTAATAACTTTACTGCATCAGAACCTTATGTTGAACAATACCTTCCTCCTAAACCTATTGGCTAAGTACTGTTCAGAATCAAAATTGTCTCCAATGACTGCATAAACCATTTTGCATGACTAAAGAGCGTTCATAGGAGAGAAAGGCTCACAGTGTTTAATTCCTTCTTCAGGAAATTTACAGATATACTGAAGCTCTGCTTAAAACTTCTACACTATTCTTGATTTTTTTCCTTTCAAAAATGAAGAATTTAAGAAGTTTTTATGTAGGTTATAGATAACTTGAAGAAGAGTCTTTTTCTTAATTTTAGGAGTCCATGTTTGTGCTAGTAAAGAACTCACTGCAAAATGACACTTTGCTAAAAAAAACAAACAAAACCAACAAGAATAAAACTCATATGTTTAAGGGGGAAAAAGAAAAGACAGAATGATTCAGTTGAATATCTGCACATACAAAGATGGTGTTTAATATTTTTCCCAGAAATGTCAAAGCCCTTTATAAAAGCTGATATAACAAGCTTACACCTAAACACATAAAAATAAGGGTGTACTTGTACTTCTATTTTACAGAAGAAGGAGAGAATAACAGAGCAGACACTGATTTTCTGGTGTTACACACAGTCTCACTGGCAGAGTAATGAAAATATCCCAAACTATTCATTTCTTGTTCTTTGTTTTGGGCATAGAAACACAAGCTCTCCAGCATGATTGAAGTCTGAAGTTAAAAGTGGCAAAAGACAGATGAAAGCAAGAAAATGCAGTTTGTATTTCAAGAGAATGAAGACTCATTTTTAAAGGAAAATGTGTGTTCAAAACTGTATTTTGTGGTTGGAGGAGCTTTCACTTCTAAAAGTGAATTTCTGGCATTGTGTTCGAAACAGCACTTCAATTCCCGAAGTTTGCTGTAAATAAAATGGCCCATAAATATATTTGGAAACGAAAATAGTCTGAAAGATTATCCTGCATTTGAAATATATATTTCTAAATGCTACCTATTTTTTTTCTAAAAAAAGAAGAATCGAAGCTCAACAGAACTATCTGTTGAATAGAAAGAAAGAAATACTTCAACAAATGGTATTTACAAAGCTTGTGCTCTACAGCTTTCTCTCATCTCTTAGGACACAACTAAGAAAATATTTTCAGCTAGGCCAGGCTAGCTGGCATGTCTTGTTGCCAGGAGCCATCCATATTAATGCCCCAAATTGCTCCTGGCAGAGCGATCAGCAACAACTGCAAAATCTGAATCACCACCTGAACTTCCATCCCAGATGATGTCCCATACTTCATTCCAGGTAAGTGCTTCAGATAGTACCTACAGCATACTTGTTCTCTTTTACCTGTCACTTCCAGACTAGTGAGCTGTCTCTCCATCTCCAGGTTGCTTTAGTGAATATTTAGGCACTTTCAGGTCTTAAGGTGAGATATTTTTGACTTTTATTAATAGAACATTTTTTATCTTATAGGTATTTAGAAGTGAGAAGGATGTTCAGTAGTGAGAAGGAAGGTCAGTAAGTCCAGTTTAGACATGGCTGATATCCATGTATCGTAAAACAATATGGATTTATAAAAGCAAATAATCTCGCTAGTAAATATGCAGTGCTAGAATTGGCTGCTAGATATTTTAATATCAACTAAACTTCTATGGAATTAATTCAGGAGAATACTGAAAGTTAAAGATCTGAGGGAATGGAGGTTTTATAACCTCCATTCCAACACAAACACTTAACTTCAGTGCAGCATGAATATTGTTTAATTGATCACGTTACTGTCTGTGTTACCTAACATGTCTTCTCTTCACCAGTTGTTTTTATACCTCAGAATGTATTTAGTCTACAGTGTTGACAACTGAAAATTGCATTCAAATAAGAATATAAATTGTTTGGAGAGAGGGTGTTTTTTTTTTTTTTTTTTTTTTTTTCCTGCTATGTTTTGATTGTAGTTTACAACTTCTCTATCTTTAAAGCTGATTTTAATATTTTTCATTAAGCCTAGTACATTCTTTCTTCACAAAAGCCCTGCCTCTTCATTATAACCATTTCCATCAATGACAAGATCAGAGAGCATTTTTAATGTTAAAAAGGATAGAAGGGTAGAAATTAGTACTTAAAGGGTGAAACCATTAGTATTTCTGAGTGCTTCTCTGTATTCATCACTGCCTGATACAGATCAGTATTAATAATGGGAGCAGCCAGACATAATCCATCTGCTGGATATTCCTTTTCTTTCTGTGCACTGACTGCCTTGTCTTTTTTCTCAGACACTGCATGCTCTGGTCTCCAGACAGGAAATCCAGACATAGTCATTCATCAATGCTGCTATAATCTGTCTGATTTTATTAGCTTTTGAATTTTATCATCAAAATGAAAAGGAAGAGGGAAAAAGAGCTCAGCACTATTATTCTCCCATACCTATGCATTTTCCTCAGTATAGGGGGTTGAGACCAGAAGAAAATTGAGAAGTTAAAAGGTGCCTCATAAATTCCACTTCCCCCTCCTCTCAGTCTTTTATATTTAAGAGGCTGGTCTATTTTATTTTATTTATTCTCCAAAAAAATACATGTGGTGTCATACAGTCAGGATTTTGGGTTGATTGTTTCCCTTAATTTTGGATTGCAGGAGCATATATTGAATATTCTGTATTATTTTGGTGTTTGTCTTCTTTTGAGGAGCAGAATCAAGCAAGAGTTTGAAATTGAGTTGTTTGGAACTGTTGCACTGAGTGAGGTGCTCCAAGGCAAGCTGTCTCCATGTGAATAACTCCCAGTAACTTCCAGTGTGGAATAATTTGGAGTAGCTCGTTCATGCAGGAGCGTGAGACTTTATATAGAGAGAATATGGAAATGGAGAGAAAATGGAACGGGCCTTTGCTCTTTTCTGGCAAAATGATACAAGCCATTTCAACTTAGGGTGCACAATAGGAAATCATAAAATGGATTTGAGTTTTATTGGTTTTATTCACTGTGTCCAGATTATAATGAGGGTAAAATTTTGGTTGTGAAAAAGGCCCACCTGGAGGTGTGTACAACATACTAATGTTTCTCACAAAGGACAAATTTCCTGCAGATTCTTGTAGATATTCTGCTGTAGTGGTCTAGCTGAAAGTTCGTCATGGATTCATATAATTGAATGAAATGAGGGAGTTCTCTACTCATTGCCTTTTGCAATACTATATGGAAGTGAATGAAAAGTTATGCAAGTTCTTTCCCTTACACTTTATACTGGATGGGAGAACAAATATATGTACTGATGTGTCTTTTTCCTACTGGCTTTTTAACATCTGTGAGCCATCTGCCTGACTGTTCCTCTCAGTGTAGGCTTCAGGAAAGAGTAGCCTAGGGGTGCTGTGATGTTCATTTGGTTGCTGGATTGCTGGTAGACTGAATATGATCTTGGTAGAAACTTCTGGCTTGTACTCTGCTTATGGGCCTATTTTTTTTACATGTTGTGTGAAAAATGTTGCTTAAAGTTATAAAGTAGTGTATGTAGAAATATTACCAGCATTTTTATACTAGGTTTTAGATGACCCCTTTCATCCAGACATGCTAATCAAGTACGTGGATATAAACATGTATGGAAAGTTGAAATTCTAATTATAAACTACTGCTTGATACCAGGAATCTCCGCACAAGTTTAATACACTTTAAGGAATTTACCCTTCAGTTAATATTTTGATGGAACTGTCTGACCAAATTTGCCTCAGGTAATACAGATGGGTGCTTATTCTTTGCTTTCTAATTGCAAAAGAAATCACAGTTATGGTTAATAATGATCAGTTTTGTTATTCAGCTCAATCTTTCTGAGCTTGTGCATGTTGATTTATCAGTGATTCACATTTTAATAAGATCTGTATGTCTTACTGCAAGAAGCCAACTTGAACTGCTCTCTTAGGGTCTCTCTACGTGTCACTCAAATTGCATCTAACTGCAATTAGCTACAATTAAGGATATTAACACTTCATGGCCTCAGACCTTTTTGTGCATACCATAGATTTTGGAGCAGAGACCTTGCTTTATTTTTCAATGTTTGCACATACTGTTATAGTTCAGAAACTCTCATACAAATGATAATTTGGAACTTGGAAAGGTAAAATGTATATATCTGCTAATGGGGATCTAAAGCTTTTACTACAGAAAAAAATATATGCAATCCTAGTTGAAGGTAGATTTGTTAGTCCATTTTCAGATGCCTGCAACTTTTAAAGAGTTTTTATACTTCTATAAGAAATTGGAACTTTTTCTTAGCTCCATAGTTCCACTTAAAATATTTTCAGTCAATTTATATTCTACTGGTGTGAGAGACAAAAATGCTTTTATCATTTTTAGTTTAGCTGCATGGTCAAACAAGTACCATTGTCTTTATTTCTTGGAATACAGATACAGATATGTGCATCTAGATAAATACAGCAGAATAATTAGGCGTGTTACTACATGTAAATAATAAAATCCATCAGACTTTTTGATATTATGCAACCTGTATGTATAATATAATAGACAAAGTAATACTTGCCCCATTTTTTCACTCAGAAAACAGGGAATGAAGCTGTAAAAATAAAATGTAAATTCCTAATAAACTGCTGATGATTTTTTTGAAAGTTAGTTTGGCTACTAGTCCTTTGCCCCTAGTCCTATACTGTCATTTATATGAATGACATTTAATCAAAATCACTCAGCTGAATGTCTAAAGGCATCTTTGAAACTGTGGAGTAAACTGGAATGCCAGAGGTGTTCCTCTGAAAATTGTTACTCTGTGGAAATGTTCATCTGTTATGTCTGTCAAGATGCTCATTCAAAGTCCCAATCTTTAAAAACATCCAAACAGCAATAATTTAACTTCCAAGAACATATTTATTCAGTTTCCCTTTTGCAGTGTATTTGAGCAGCAGCCCAATACACTTCTGCCCTCTTACATGGAGACTGGAAATGTGAACATTATGGAGCAGAATCTGGAAAAGGCATCAAGTCGATGCCTTCAAGAAGAGGCATATTAACTTTGGAACTTTCTCAAATCCAAGATGGAATTATAGCATTCAAAGGTGGACTGATGCTAACTGCATTTTTCCATAATGATATATTACAGTCTTTAGTAGTAGCACTGATATATTATTTAATGTTTCTTATAAATTGACTTTACATTACAGTGTTAAATACCGTTACTGAGACTTTATTTATTTTCCACTTCAGTATGGCATGTGGAATGGACCAGTAAGCATTCTATCAGTAGAGATCAAAGCAGCTTTTGGAATTCTTGATGTGTCTGGAATCTTGGTAAATCTGTAATTCTGCAGAAAAATCTAGATTGAAGCATCTGTAAAGAGTTTGAAGATTTATATTGGCATGGCATAAATCTACAAGCTGTGGAATTATATATTTATATAGAAGTTCCACAAAAGTGATTGCATGAAATTATTCTTCCCTGGGGAGGACCAACCACACATATCAGTACAGATTAGAGGATGACCTAATGGAAAGTACCTGGGTCTCCTGGTGGAAGGCTTGAGCCAGCTGTGTGTCCCTGTGGCCAAGAAAGCCAGTGGTACGCTGGAGTGCATAAAAAGGCAGGTGGCTGGGAGGTTGAGGGATGTGATCCTTCCCTTCTACTGTGCTCTGGTGAGGCCAAAGCTGGAGTACAGTGTCCAGTTCTGAAGCCATCCATTCAAGAAAGACAGGAACTTCTAGAGAGAGTCTAGTGAAGGGCCCCAAAGATGATGAGGGAGTTGGAGAATCTCCCGTATGACAAAAGGCTGGGTCATCTGTGGCTGTTCATCCTGGAGAAGAGAATACATAGAGGGGAACTTATCAGTACTTATGAATGCCTAAAGGGTTGGTTTCAAGTGTATGGGGCCAGGCTCTTTTCAATTTCTTTTGCCGGTTGGGGCCTGGCAACAGTAGAAGGGACAGTGGTCATGAACAGGAACATAAGAAGTTCCACATGAACGTGAGGAAAAGTTTCTTTCCTGTGAGAGTCACAGAACATTGGAACAAGCTGCCCAGAGAAGTTGTGGCTTCCCTCTGCAGGTGTTCAGAACCTACCTGGAGGCCTTCCTGCACAAACTACTGTAGGGAAACATTGGCATAGATGATCTCCCGAGGTCCTTCCAATTCTTATGATTCTGTGATTCTGTGGGAGATATTCATTATTTTTATTATTCTGTGGGAGTTCATTATTTTTAGAACCCAAGCTGTGCTTCACTGCAATTTATCAGAACTAAAAATATAGAAGATACAGTTATTTGGAATTTAAATCCCAATCAAGTAAATGATGATTTCTTTCAGAAATTGTGCAGCTGAAAACCCAGGATTTTTAGTTTTATAGCATAGTGACCAACGAACTGCATGTCAGAAACTCTTATACGATGGTTTGCTCTCAAAATTCTTGTGCAGAAAGTGGGAAACCCGTATTTGATCTTTTTGCCTTTAAAGCATTCAAACCCTACCCTCCTATCTTTCAGGATTTGGCTCTAAACTTGCTAACAATCTGTTCTCAGAGCTTGCACGCTGCGCCTCTCTTGGAATTAGTGTTTGAAGAGAAGAAATTAAGATGCATGGAAGAGGAAGGAGGGGAGAATTTGTGCAGAATAGCACCTAGTTCTGAATCTAGCTGTCAGAAAAGTCATCTATGGTATCAGAGCAATACAACCAGGTCTTGCTCTGAAGTCTGCTGCCTATAACTAAGGTAGCTTCAATGCACTAAAAGTTGTATTTTGAAACAAAAATGTTTTCTAAGAAGTTGAATCTATCTACAGTGTAAAAAGTGTACTCTGAAAGCACCTAACTGTTTTTCTGAATTCAGTAATTGGATAAAAGAGTAATTGTGTTATTGAAAAAGCTTTTAGAACTATAAAAATACATTAGAGGATTACTAAAGGCTATGTGAAGTAGTTATCGTCTAATTTTGTTTTTAAGCTGTACATAAAGAGAGATAGAAGGTCAAGGTATTACAGTGCCTGCCTCAGAAAACACTTCTAAAAATGTGACTGTTGTTTTCCTTGTCTTTGTTTTAAGCTAATTCTAAGAAGCCATTGATCTCACTTCATAGAAAAAGGTGTTTGAAACAATAGGGGCCTCTAATCAAAGCAAGTGGGGATCTTCATATGTAAGGCTTACGAATACTTTGAATTATACAGTTAAAGAGTACCCTGAAAAACTCTCTCAATTTAAGAGACTGCCTGGTTGTGGTGGTTTGACCTTGGACAGCTTCCAGACGCTCACCCAGCTGCTTTCTCACTCTCAAAAGGACAGAGGAATAAAGGAAAATGGAAAAGCATGTGAGCTGAGACAAAGGCACGTAGATCATTCACTAGTTAACATCACAGTAAAACAGATCTGACTTTAGGAAAATTAATTTAATTTATTGCCATTTAAAGTAGATTTGAATGGTGAGAAACAAAAAAATTACAACCCTCCAGCCCTCTATTTTTTTTCCCAAGACTTAATTTAACTCCTTTGTTCTTGAGTCTTGTGACTCCTCCTGCTGTGATGGCTGGGTAGCAGATGCAGTGGTCAGTCTGTAACATCATCCCTCTGTGGTTTCTTCCTTCTTACATTGTTTCATACTCCAGTATGGGTCATCACCTTGAGTTGCAGTCATTGGATAAACATGCTCCAGCGTAGGTCTTCCTTGGGCTGTGGTTCTTCAGGAAATATCCACCTATTCTGGTGCGGGGTCCTCCACAGGCTACAGTATGCATATTCACACTGTAGTTAATTAAGAGCCTTTAATTAAGGCCAGTTGTCTCTTGTATTGTCACTGTGTCATGGAGTTAACTAGATCAATCTATGCCCTTGACAGGGAGGCAGTAGGCCCCTGGGTCCCCCCAAGTCCCACAAAAAGGAAGGGAAAGGGAAAAGGGATAAGAATATGGGAGCTGGGCTCAAGGAAGGAAAAAAAAAACAGCGGCAACAATCTATGCAGGAAAACTTATTTTACTAACTATGATATCAGAATGCAAGATAACACAATATAATGCAATCTAATTGAAATTTAGACTAATAAATCAAATAAAATAAGAGAGTGAGAGAGTTCCCAAGACCGAGTCAAACCTGAAAAGCTTGGAATGGCTAGGAAAGCATCCTCCAGCACCCACTGCCAGGCAGTAAGAGACCACCCCACCCGAAAGGTGGGTACATAATGTCATGATGTGGAATACTGAAAACCAAAAAGAACACAAAACCAGGACACGTTGCTTACTGCAGAGAAGAGTCTGGCTCCATGCCCTTTACTAAACTCCATCATGCAGTTACACATATTGGTAAGCCTGTATTGGTGCATGGGGTGATTCATCCCCATATGCAGGACTAGGAATTTCCCTTTATTAAACTTCATGAGATTTCCCTCTGATTTTTGCTGAAGTCTCTCTAATAAGCACAAACATCATGTATACCAACCACTTCTCTCACTTTCATTTCACTTGGAAAATAAAAAAACCCCAGGACCATTTCTAGGGGAATTAGTGCCTCTATCTTGCTTTGTTGGTAGCACACAAGGAGGGATGTATTGTTGCTGGTCATGGTGGTGAAAGTCAGGTGTGGTCCCTTTTCTTGTCTAGCTGCCAGACCTAGTTACATGACTCATTAGAATATAGAAGTATGGCAAGACTGACATTTAAATGAAGATATAATTTCAGTAGCTAGCTAATGTAATTATTTTATTGAAAGCACCCTTTTGGCATGGAAGACTTCCATTTCACTCCTTTACTGTAGGAGATTATTGATTCTACTTATATTCTGTCTGATCAATGTATTGCGTTCACGATTGTTAGTTTTTGCTCAGACAGTGGACTATGCACAATTTCCTGCATACACACCACTGCCACCATAATTTAATTTCCAGTTTAGCTTGTACATTGTAGGAGCTAGCTTAGGAAAAAGGACTAATCACTTATTGAAATCAAAGAGCTATTTTCAGGCATGTTCGGCCTTTTATATTTTTCAAATCCGTTAAACAGTAGAGTTCTGGTAGAGATTGCAGGAGAAAACTCCCCAGTAACACAAAGTTAGTGGGATAAGGTTTTCCACAGGCAAACTAAGCCCGGTGTAATTCAGCAAAAGATCTGAGTGTAGAAAACGGGTGGGTACGAATATGGATCAGCTCATCTGGCAATTTCTATTATAATAGTAAGTAGAGGAATAAATAGAAAATATAGTAATGTTCTGTTTTATAATCCTATTGGATTCCTGCCATTACTTTACACATTGGAGGGGTTTCCGTCTTTACATGTCACACATCAGTATTTTAAATAACTAGATTGTCTATATTTTCTGTTTTGTGATCGCTACTCAAGCACCCCCCATTTTCTCTCCTGGGGACACCAATGATGGCACCATACACTACTGCACAACTTACAGTGCCCTGCTTCCAATGTGAAGGTCCAGTTCTCTAGTGCTTAGCTCTCTGCCTATGCGTGGTATGCATCCAGGACCAATAGCTAGAGTAAAATTATTCTCTGACTAATATGTAGTGTGAACATAAAGTCCTAGAAATAATGAATAGCAGCAAATCAGCCTCTAAGCCTACTGTCATTTCAACACCCCAAAAATTGATGGACACACCCAGCATTCTTTTTGCAAGCACATTGCTAAACAAAGAGTGCGCACAGATTTCTCCTTCTTTTAAAGCAGTAGTAATAAGGAAAAAGAAAACATTTTTGTTTAGACATTCTAATACCATCATGCAGCTCTGAATCATGGTATTTTATTTCTAACCTTCATGAAGGTCCTTGTAGGAAATAGTTCTCTACCAGGTTTCAGATTTTCTTGTTGCTTTTTACAATCAGTGTCCTCATCTTTCTAGGTCTGTCTCCAGGAAGTTTTTCAGCTTGAATGGTTTATTTTTGTTTAAGGCTATGTGACAGGGAGATGGCTTCCCTTTTTTCAAGCTGGCTTGTTTAACAAAGGAATATAATTGCTTTGACCTACATACATATCAGTCAGACATTAGACATTGAAGAAATTCTGATTGAAAGGAGGAAGTCATCAGAGAATAACTCAAGATGATTTTTAAAGAAGAGGCATAAAAATGAAATAAAATACAATATCATGCTTATAGGCTGCTTCAATTCCTTGAAACAAGATTATTTATTTATATCAGTTAATCTGTAGAAATAAGATTCTTAGCTTGAGGATAAAGGAAAAACACATAACAACAAATTTTGATATATTTCAGATACAGACTCCTCTAGTTAGCTCTTTGTTTTTGTCTTAACTGTCAAAGTGGTGTCTACAGGTATATTATAGAAGACTCAAATAATTCCATCTATTCCTAAACTGCAATAAAATGTGTTAAGAGGATATTATGTAGCTGTGTTGTGTCTGTTTTGTTTCAGCAGCTAAATTTAAATAAGAATCTACTTCAGCCCATTACAACATTTACACCTTTGTTTCCACAGTTTCATGCCTTACGGTAATTACAAGCAGGAATTTGTCAAGTGAATTATTTTTGCCTATCAGATCCAGACAAACAGTGTTTACAGAGTTTCCTTAACCCACCATTACCTACTGGGTAATGTTGATTAATTCTGATACTTTCAGTCCTGTATGGGGTGGTAGTAGATGGTAAAATACAGGATTTCCCATAGGCTGACATTTCCCATGTCTGAGATGTAGAAATAATTGCCATTGTACTTGCATATGTGAAGAAATTTGTGTGTGCGCTAATCCGAGGTGAAAAGGTCACTTGTGTGCTTCAGGCAGATCTCTGGAACAAATAAAGATATGATATTATGACAGATAACCCCTCCCCACCCCCTCTAACTCTAATCTCATCAGCACAGTGTGGTACCTTGCCTTGAATATAGGCCAGCAACCAGCATGGATATCTTTTTGCAGAAGCCTGTTCTACCAACTTTTCATTACTATTATCTTAGCAAACTTGAACTTGGAGCAGACGTGTCTTCCTGTATTCAAATGCAGTGTAACCTGCAATGCAGATAGACCTGTGCAGGGAGACAGAGATTTCTCCTAATGTGCTCTCTAAGATTTAGCCATCCCATCTAAGTTTGTTTCCTCCTATGGTGATCAGTAGACACGAACTGCATTCATAGTGTGATTCACTCTATGGGGCTTGGATGTCCAACACAGGAAGGCTTGAAGTACTTCTTGCAGTGGTCAGAATCTCTCTCAAACCTTTTAAGTGGCATTAAGTGAGAGTCCCACCTTTGAGATTGACTTCATTTATTTATATATATATATATATATATGTGTTTTTTAATGAGATTTCTGACTGTGCATGGACAAGTACTCCTTATGCCCTTCATCAGTTTTCGTTGCCATTTTTAGTGGATTGAGAGTATCTTTCTGTCAATTTTACCTATATATGTCACATGGCATCGGTCTTTCTTTTCTTTCTTTCTTTTCACTGAGCTTGTTTTTACAAAACTTTTTACTCAGTTAACAACCTGGAGTATTGTTTAAAACGAAGTGTGTAGATTTAAATTTGTTTTAGCTATCATAAGTCCCTGTCAATTTTCTTCTCTGTAATTTTAAGACTTATTAAAATGTACATGACAGTAATGGAAATGAATCACGCCTATTGCATCTTATTATTACTGTGCACTGTAAAACACTGAATAAAACAGTACTCCAAGAAATTCACATACAGAGCCACTTCTTATTTTATGTGCTTCTGAGTAGCCTAAGCATGGATCAACTAGCTCATATTAGCTATAACATTATTCACTTGTGTGAGTTCTTGTTTGTAAGAAGGAAATCACTGTGAATGGATCAAATGATGCATGAACTTTTCATGGTCAAGATTTTATTCTTAAGCAGCTTTCTCTGGTGAATGAAAAAAATATATAAAGGACAAGCAAAATTAGGGGCTGGTTTTATGCACGGTTCACACAGGAGATGTATTACAAATGACATTAAGCCATAGTCAGTTAGATCTTTGATTCAGTAACTGTTGTAGGGCTAATCAACTCCTAATAGAATAACATAAATTTGGCAATATAAAGTTTTAAAAAAGGAAGTATATGTACTAGGACGTGTCTGCATAGCAAAAAACAAAACAAAACAAACAAAAAAAAAGCAATGGAGGTAAGATTATTTTGAATTCAATCAGTACAACAAAATTACTTATCCTAGCACAAATAGGCATTATGTTCATTTCTGGAATGCTTTTAAAAATACTTCTTTCCTTGGATATCAGAATACAGTGTGTTTTAAATTGCCAAAATCTAAGTTAGTAAGTGAGTGTGTGAAAGGGATACATAATGTGAACATACTAAATGTATTATTGAGTGTATTATTCACTAAGATTTGGTAATGAAGAAGCTCATTTTCTATGGACATCACTGAATTCTGAAGTTTAGTAGTTACAGTTATGTAAAAGTCAACAACACTTTAAATTGTGCTTTACTTCTGTGTTCCTATTTATATAGCAGATAAGACTTTCTCAGAAAACAAAGATTTGGAGCTTTTGAGCACAACTCAATTATTGACTTCAGTAGGGATCAGGATTTTGTTTTTGCTGTTTTTCAGAGGCAGCCATCCTCTTAGTACCTGAGCCTTTGGTTTCTGAGAGTTTCAGATCACTCTGAGATTAATGTGAGCAAACAGCACTGTACATCTAGTAGAGCCAGTCCCCAGCTACTAAAAAATGATTTGAAAACAGCTATGACAAAACCTTTCTTTGTGCTGCGAGCTTCTAAAGCGAAATCAAGAATTCCCAGTAGAACATACTGGAGATGCTGCTGGAGACAAAAAGAGAAGGGGAACTCAAGACATTTTTAATTCTTCCTCCTTCTATTGAAAACACATCAAAAGGGTGTGGGAGGTTAAGTGGCTTTTGGCTGAGCAAAATTACTGGGCAAAGAAACCAAGAGAGAGCAAATTAAGGAAAGCAGAAGTAATTGGTTGAATGAGATTCAGATGGCTGCAGGAACAGAAGGAAAATGGAGTGAGTTAATCAGCACCTTATATCATGTATCGCAGATAAAAAATGGAGAAATAGAAACTGAAGTGAGAGGTGAAAATTTGTCTCCAATTGTAATAAGGGACTGGTCTCACTGCTAAAATCGCAAATCGCATCAACTCCTTAAATCCCTGGTCTGAACTGATGAACTCCACATAGACCAATTAGCAGCTGTAAGAAAATACTGTTTCAAGATCACGTACACCAAAATTAAGTAATTAATTTGGCAACAGATACACCCAAACCACGGGTTTTCAGGGATAACCTTGGTCTTTGAAGAAATATGGCTTGCATTTACAGGTTGGCAAATTCATTAAAATAAAGAAGCAAACATAAAGTTGCTTTTCAGGAGATGGAAACTGAGCCAGAATCTTATTAATACTTATATAGTGACAGATTGGGGAAAAAATGGTTTTATGGCTCATGTGAATATCTGTTCCCTCTTTAATAATGATTAGCTCCTCACTGTACTCTTAAAAGGTCAGGGTTGAAAAAGGGCAAGATGGTAAAGTCATTGTACCTTCTAGCAGATGAAATATGCATGGTTTAGCTGGCCTTCGCCCTGCAAATACAGAGAAGTTTTAAAAATGTCAACATTAAGTAAGACAAATACTATTGATTTTTCTCGTTAGATGAACCATCTGTCTTTTTCATGCTAGGGTGAATTATGACTACTGCTTTTCAGTAGCACTGGTGGTATTTGAGTCTTTTTTCTGCTCAAAGTTAGTCCTTGTTGAAGGCTTGCATTCCTGGAGCACTAGAGGTTTCTGTGCCTTGTGGTATGGACATACCATCTGGCTTTGCTGGTAGAAAAGGTTACTGCCCCCCAACTCCTTGTTTTGCTGTCAAGAGATGATTGCCCTCTTAGATCTGCCTGCAGACTGCTCATGTGAGCTCTCCCTAACCTTTTGCAAGAAAAATGAACTGGTCTAGCTTAAATAGTTTAAAATAATAGTTCTGCTAGGCTGTCTCCTTCCAATGAGTGGCTGCAACCTTTTGGTGAAGTTTGTATGCAGAGGATAGCTCTCTTCTGTGGAAGGGGAAAACCACAGGCATACTCTTCAACCATAATCTGTCTTTTTTTTCTTTTTCTTTTTCTTTTTTTTTAATATCAAAAAGGAGCATGCTATAGCGAGTTCTGCCAATATGCTTTACTTTTACTATCATGTTTCAGAATATTTCCCTTAGACGCACCTACAGCCCAGCATTCTGTACATTTCCATTTTATAATTACAGAGTTTAATCAGGTGTAACTTAGGCAAAGTATAAAGTGTTCTCTGAAGTGCATGGGCTTTATGCACTCAGAACACTGAAACATGATTTATATCACCGATTTACTGTAGCTTAGAATAAATTTGAGAGGAAACAGATTGTTTGCTCTCAGTTATTAGCACAGTGGTCAGTAGCATCATAATAAACTAGTCTAGGTTTGTGTAATTATGCTGCAGTAGTGTAACAAATACAGGAAACACAGATAGAGAATATGATCAAAAGGACACTTTATAGATTTCTGTTCCTATCACAGTTTCTAGATTGTTGTGAGGGATTAAATTGTTCTGCCTTCCTTGGCTTAGAAAAATGGTCATACTTCTCATACTTTCTCAATGCTCTGAAATAAAATACTGAGATGTGGAAGAACTGTCACAATTTTTGGAGCACTTCTGCATTTAGAATATTCCAGGGTGTTTAGATTATCTCTAAGACATTGACTAGGCTACCACTGGATTGATTCTTCCATTGTAATTTTCTCTTTATCTCAATATTCTAATTAAAATTATAACAAATTGTGAGTCAAGGCTGCTTTTGCTATAGACTTGGCTCTGACATTCTTAATGTTTTAGAGCACATTCAAAATTAATGTTAATACAGTAATCTTGAGAATTATTTCATAGAAGTATCTCAAATGATCAGAAATTATTCTTTTTCTTGCAATTTTCCTTTTGTCTGAAAACCAAATCCCCACTACATCAATCTCCTGAAATTAATACTTCTATCTTTGTCTAGGCTTACATGAAATGTTGGAGAAAGGTAAAAGAAAAGAGCTTTGCTGAGGAAACCTCATGATGTCTAAAAAGAATGATAACCATTGTCTACTTTGAACCCACATGTTAAATGCCTACATCAACACTTTTTTCAGCTGACGACTTTGGAGTTCATTATATCCATTTATTCTTGGGAAAATTGGTTTACAAAACTCTCTTTAATCAATTTTAAAAAGGCATTTTTGTTTTAAACACTATTATATTACTGCAGTGAGAAGTCTTCAGAACAATAATGTCCTATATTCTCTCGGGCACCTGTGATGATTATAAAGTGCTTTTCTTCCCCTAGTACTGGATCATTCAAAGATACATGTATGTTTACCTAGGTATTATTAATCAATAAATATATTAGTATATTTTAGTTCTTGATGTGCTGGTTTCAACACATAGAACCCCAAAATTATTGAATTGCCTCAAAAATCATGAGAAATGAATCTTGAATTCATGCAAGTGCTCAGTTTCCCCAAAGCCTATCAGAAATCAATTTTTTTTTCCCCACTGATTTTTAAAGGGAGTTCTCCAAAGTAGTTGAATAAAAGTGAGCTACACGTAAGTGCTTCCAAGTCGGAAAGGAAACAACTATAATTACTTTCGTGTAGTCTGAAAAATACCTTACAAACTCCTAAAAAGTGATCAGTTGGAATAACACTGCAGCAAGAAATAGGAAAATATTTTTCCAAGCAAAAAGGAATAAAATGCGCTAGGTCCAAATTTTTTGTAAGTATTGCTTGAGGTCAAGATATTATGATGTTTGATGAAAGTACGAATGTCAGTCAAATTGCAGAGGAGATGGTTTTAGAGGTTAAGATTGGAGGCAGTCTTTGCTGCAGTAATTTGAGTTTGAGATCTTGTGGAATATGGACCTGGCAAAGAGCAAAGTCAGGACCCTGAACTTCTAAAGAGCAAAATTATTGGATACAGTGTGCATGTGAATAAAGTGGAGCTGAGAGACTGTAGTGGTTCCAGAGGAGGGTCATGATAATGATCAAAGGACTGGAGAAGTTCTCCTACAAAGAAAGGTTGGGGGACTTGTGCTTGTTCAGGCTGGAGAAGAGTAGGCTCTGGGAAGACCTTACTGCAGCCTATCAGTCATTGAAGCATACAAGCAGAAGGAACCAGACTTTTCACACAGTCTAATAGCAGTGGGAAAATGGGGAATGGCTTAAAACTAAAGGGAGATTTGAGTGTGTTATTAGGCAGAATTTTTTTTACTCAGAGGGTGATGAGGCACTGACACAGGCTGCTCAGGGAAGCTGCGAATGTCTCATCTCTGGAGGCATTCAAGGCAGGGTTGGATGGGATCCTGAGGAGCCTGATCCAGTGGGCAGCAACCTGCCCATGGTAGAGGGTTGGAACTAGATGATTTTTAAGGTGCCCTCCGACTTAAACCATGCTGTGATTCTATGACTCTTGTGATTTAACCCAGTAGACAGCTAAGGACCACATAACAGTTTGCTCACTCTTTTTACAATGTGATGGAGGAGAGAACTAGGAAATAGTAGTACAAGTGAGTTGAGATAAAGACAGTTCAATAAATAAGAAAAGGGGGATGTGTGTGGGGGGAGGGACAACACCAAAAAGAAAAGAATACACAAGACAATTCATGTGCAACACAATTGCTCACCACCCACTGAGTGATGCCCAGCCAATCCCTAAGCAATAGTCAACTCCCAGCCCCGATTTATTGTTCAACATGCTATATGGTATGGGATATCCCTTTTGCTAGTATAGATCAGCTGTCCTCTTTCTGCTCCTTCCCAAATTCTTATGCACTCCCTGCTTTCTCACTAGCAGGGCAGTGTGAGAAGCTGAAAAGTTCTTGACTTGGTGAAAGTGCTGCTCATAAAAAAAACGAATCATCAGTGTGTTATCAATATTATTCTCATCCTAAATTCAAAAAAATCTCGCAGTACGTGCCACTGTGGAGAAAATTTACTCTATCCTGGACAAAACCATATCAGAGGTTTTGTCCTAGTGTTCTGGTACACTGACAGTGTAGGATTTCCTTGTGGCAAAGGTTGCTTCTGAAACGTAATTCTTAATAACTGCTGATAATGCAGCCTTCTCTGAATTTCTTTAGTAGTGAAGAATCCTCTTGTATTCTCAGCCATTCTGTAGGAAAGAGCTCTGAAGTTTAGCTCTATTCCATGTGGAATGAAATATAGTCTTTATTGTGTATCTTCTAACTCAACAAATAATGCCTATTTTGATTTTCCCTAAACTACAGATGTATTATACACTGAATACTAAGAGGGTCAATTTTCTACAAGAAGAAAGACAATTAGACAATTTTCTACAGCCTTTCTGATTTCTATTTCTCAAGAAAATATTAGTATATATTTTTATAGTTTACCCTGGAGAATTGTGTTATGTAGTCTCTATGCAAACTTTTACCTGTTATCTAAAGGTATGAAATATCAATTTGCTGGCTTTCAAGAAGTCTTGCCTACAAGGCTTTGACATGCTCCAGTTGTTGGAATCAGAAAAGCTACCAACTTCACTTCCATTCACACTTTTCCAGGCTATTACACCTTTGATTTAGCTTCACATTTGGGCACTCCAAGTGTTGGTGGAACAGCTCTTTGAATTTTTTCTTTTACACAAGGCTTCTTCACCATTATCTTTAATGGTATCTCAACTATCTATGTACCTATGTGTGGAGGTATGTACAGATATGGAACAGAGAAATGCCATTCTCAACTACCTGCTGTGAATCTGCATTTCCATACGTACTCCTCATTCTTCTGTGGCTGTCGAAATCTAAGAGGTGGCTACAGGAGCTGAAGCAGTATACTTTGCTGTTTGTTGCTTTGTGTTTACCAGGACTAGAGAATGTGTTAGAGTGTATTCACAACAAGCCTGCCAACTTGTGGAGTTTTTGCTGTTATCCTGGGATACAACTTTGTAGATTGCGTGTGCCCCTTGTTCTGTTATTCCTCATCCCTTAGATCCCAACCAGTATACGGAAGTAAACTTACCAGTATTCTTGGAATCACATGGCCATGACCAACAGCATGTGTGTCAGGTGCATAAAAACCTCCCTCCTGGCAGACACTAAAATTAAGAGAGCAAAGAGAAAATTACTCTGTATGTTACTACATACTAGCTAGACAGATATGTTAACTTCACTGCAGTAAGAAATCTTTTTTAGCCTGCTGACTGATTTTCAAGTCTTGATAATACCTATTAGGATCATCTGAATTCACTGCAGATGGCTTTAAAACTCTTACAAGAGACAGTGAGTTAGAAACAAACCTCATTCATAATAAAGTAATTGTAATTTATTTATTTATTTTGAAACTGCCATTGAAAATTTAGGTGCACTGTACTTAGATTTTCTTAAACACTTCTAATCTTGTGCTTGACTAATCTCATTTAAGTCTTTCTCAGCCCGGAGACACTCTTGCCAGGTTTTGAGATTCTCTCTCCTGGCTAGGAGACTCTCAACCTGAAGATTCTCTGTCTTGCCTTGGAGACTCTCTCTTTGGATTTGGAGACTGTTTCTCGACTAGGAGACTCTATCCCTGGACCTGGAGCTTCTCCCTCTCAGCTCGGAGTCTCTCCTGGAAACTTTCCTTTTCAGCCTGGAGACTCTTTGGGATTGCAGGGAGTCTCTCTAGATTCGGAGGGCATCTCTCTCAGATTGGAGGTCTTTTCTCTCAACCAGGAGACTCTCTCGCTCATTTTTACAGTCTCCCTGGGACTCTCCCTTTCAGCTCTCAGACATTCTCTCTCAATTTCACAAACTCTTCCTCTCCAGGATAGTATTGAATAAGGCCCGATAAGCATTAGCCAGGCCCCAAATCGTTTGTGCCTCCTCAGATCTGCCTGAGTCTCAACATTCCTGTCTCAAATGTGTGTTTAAGCTCTCAGGGTCTTTCAGGTGTTCAGGAGTGAAGTTCCATGACACCAAAGATGTCCATTTGTCTAAAGTCTGTCCCAAGCCTCTCCACACTCCCTGCCACTCAGTATCCTCTGGTTTTGGGGAGGGCTTCCTCAAAATACAATAAATACAAATACTGAGTGAAATGATGAGCAGTAAATTCAGGGAGATTAACAGTGCGATCAGGTGAGCATTCAAAAACTGCACAAAGAATTCGAAGGAGGGACTGGGATCCTGCTTAAAAATCCCAGGTTCTGTGAAATTAGCAGCTCCCTCTGCAAACAGGTTTAAAAGAGAAAGTAGAATCATTTTTTTTTCCTCTCTCTTCACGGGAGCAAGATAGCAGTGCTCAAAGTTTACAGATATCCCAGAATATTGGCAGTCTGCCTGGATTTTCAAGGTCAAGTTTTCAGTAAGCACCTGTGAAAGAGATAAACTTTCCAACGAAGCTCTCCAAGAGCAGAGAGAGATTCGTTCTGAAAACTAATAAGCAGCTTTTGCCTTCATTCTCCACCAAAAATATCAACGGTTTATGGGCTGGTTCGGCCCAGTTCCGTGACCAGCAGGGCGGAGGGATTTCGCAAAATCTGCACCTCTGGAAAAAGGGAACAGGGGACCTCAAAATAATTGAAAACAGCAGCAACAATCTGAGGAGAAACAAACTAATTTACTGAATATGGTATTGGAATGCAAGATAACATACCACAATACAATATAATTAGAATTGAAGCTAATAAATCACATATAATGAGAGAGAGAATGTCCGAAAGGTGGACAGGCCTCACCACAACGCTGAGGTGAGATGCGCAGTCCAGTTGAGCAGCAGGGAGACGGGAGGAGAGCTGATGAAGAAGCGCGGAAGAAAAAGAGCGCATCAGATGACCTTGCCAGGAGTTCTATCTCCTCTCTTACTGCAAAGTCCCCTGGGGAATGTATTCTTCTTCTCTTCTGAACAGGTACTCAGAACTTGGGCATTAACAGCTAAACTCCCAGTGCCCCATATGATGTTATGATGTGGAATACCGATAACCAAAAATCACAAAACCATGACAATTGTAAAGTGAAAATAATGCGTGAGGCATAAAATGGGGCTCTAATGGGATATCTGATTATCTGGTATGAAGAAATAATCAACTAATACAGTATGAGGTAAAACACCTCCTGCTGTATAGATTCTGTTTTAAATTGAATTTGAATTTACTTAAATAAATGAACAAACAAACAAACAAAAAAACCTAACAACAGGCAATTGAACAGTTGAATGCCACAATAAAACTTAATTCTAACAAACCTCTGTGGAGCAACCAACTTAAATTACAGCATCTCTGCATGCTAGGTTATGTCATTAAAGGCTCATCTCCACAGATACAAAAGTAGAGGTAGGGGAACCCCAATAATCTCAGCAGGAGCCTCCAACCTGTCTCTTTCCCAGGCTGGCTTTACATAAGCTCTGCACTCCAAGATCCACTAATTTGAGTTAACTGTAGAGTTTTTGCTGGGGAAAACCACACAGACTGAGGGGATTTACTGCCTACAGGCATATGAGGTTCATTGTTGGGTTCATGGAAAGAGCGTTTGAAGATTGTACATGATTAATAACAACATGTTTCGGAGAATGAATGAAAAGTCAGGGAAAAAGGGGAATCATGCAGGTCTAGAGGAGGAACAAGCGTGGCAAAATAGAATGAAAAGGATAAAATTGCCCAGTTGCATATAAACAGGGTTCTGGTCCATATGCTTGTCAAGTGTCCCACAGTCTGTCCTGTCTTTTCATTAAAGCCAGTTTACTGCTATTTGGGTTATGGGCTGTCTATTCAATGTGCATGTGTGTATGCTGGAGTTATGGGACAGCAAAGGACAGTGGACAGTGAATAACATATGGTTCTATAAGTGACGTCTTGGATATTGAACTGCCAATGAAGCTAAGTAACATCTATCTACCTGAAGTTTTGAGCTGAGAGAATATTATTGTCTCTGCTTGCAATATTATGCTATTATGTATCTGCCAAGAACCAGATCAAAGCAGGGCTGGTTAGTTTATTGTTACAGAAAAAGGCTATTGAAGTACCACAGACTGGTGATGGATGAAAGATGCTATAAATACAAATCAGAAGTTTTAATTGCAGTGATACATTATTAATTATTATTATTATTATTATTATTATTATTATGTTTCTGTTATTGCCCACAGATTCCTTTGGTATTTCCCCTATAGTGATGTCTGTGTATGTGTTTTGGAGGACTAGGGGAAAACAGGTAGAGTCAGCTGTAGATGGATTCCCTTAGGAGATTTGAGACTTTACTGTAGAGAAAACATGTTTGCAGTTGGTGAAAGGTATGTCTGCTAAATAAATTCTGTCCTCTTTTCTATAAGATTTCTGTGGAATAGATTGGCTTTAATATTTGGTGAGTGGTTTTAGAATAATTTTGAGAGGCTGCAATCATACAGAAAACACAGCTACTTTAAATGGACAGATGTGGAATAAATGGCTTATAGATAATCCCCTGTGAATAGATGCACCATGTCTCAGGTTGGTTATGGATCTGCTATGTTAATTGGTGAGAATGAAGTAGAGTTCTCTGGGAATAAATCAGAGCTGTCAAACTGTATCTAAAATGATAGTCATTTCCTGGTTGGCACAGATAATAATGCTAATGATTGTCAGAGGAATCTTTGTACAAAACATATTGCATTTCCCTACTATTTTATCTCTTACTAATGGCCTTATTTTCTTTTCACTAGTTGCAATCTGAAACAGTGCACACAGTAACCCTCAGCTATTTACAGCAGAATCCACTATCAGAATCCTCTAGTCAGCTATGAATAAAGCAGTTACATTTCTTAGGTGGGTTTGTACTGTGAACAGTTCAAGAATGTGCATTCTGAAGTTGAGCTAAGCTGATTGAAGTTTAAGATGATCACACATCTCCCAGCTCTTCCAGAAATCTACTTTCTCAAGCAGATTTTTTTTTTTCAGACCTTTTCTGGACAGCAGGGTACAGGAAGTGTGCCTTGTATCTTCCTAAATTCCTGCAGAAATGGTGGAAGATTTAATTTATCTCAAGGACAAGGTGACTGTGGCTAAAAATGAAGCGGGAAAGGACAGATCCTTCCTTTTCACATGGGAAAAAATTCTATTATAAGTAAAGCATAAGTTCCATAGAAAACTGTACAATTAAAGTTCTTCTGAGCTTACACTTTATCCAAGATTCTTTCAGATGTAAAAGCAGGTGTTTTCTTTTGTCCATCATTATCATTTATTACTAAATACCTCAGGCTATGGGGCTTCCTTATTTCTTCTTTTGCATGCTCTCTACATAGAAGTCTGTGGCCATTGATTTCAACACTGAGCAGACATTCAGAAAAAACTCAATAAATTTCAGAAATAATTTTCCTAGGCATTTCCATGAGACTTGCACTCCCAAACTTTAGAGACTTTCCAAATCACTTCTTGCCTCTTGTAATTTGTCCAAGAGCCTGGATTTCTTTCTGCTTATCAAGGACTGTAATTGAGAGCTGTTGGAGAGGGTCCAGAGGAGAGCCACAAAGATGATCAGGGGACTGGAGCAGCTCCCCTATGAAGACAGGCTGAGGGAGCTGGGCTTGTTCAGCTTGGAGAAAAGAAGGCTGCGGGGTGACCTCATTGCAGCCTTTCAGTACCTAAAGGGAGCCTACAAACAGGAGGGGAATCAACTCTTTGCAAGGGTAGATAACTGCAGGACAAGGGGAAATGGTTTTAAATTGAAGGAGGGAAGATTTAGGTTGGATGTCAGGGGGAAGTTCTTTACCCAGAGAGAGTGGTGAGGTGCTGGAACAGGCTGCCCAGAGAGGTTGTGTATGCCCCTGGAGGTGTTCAAGGCCAGATTGGATGGGGCACTGGGCAGCCTGGTCTAGTATTAAATGGGGAGGTTGGTGGCCCTGCGTGTGGCAGGGGGTTGGAGCTTCATGACCCTTGAGGTCCCTTCCAACCCTGGCCATTCTGTGATTCTATAATTTGACCTATACAATCTTATGATTACTAGCATTTAGCCAGGCTTGGTCTAATAAAAACAGATTTGGAAAAAATCCAACTTTACTCTTTGTTAAGCATTCAAATATATATATATATATTGCTCATTTACTTAATTACTCTGAATTAAATCAAAATTTAGACATTGATATTTCAAATGTGTCTGAAATGCAGCCATATCAAATTTAATAATGTCCTCAGCAGTCTAAAAATATTTTAACTGAATGGGAAAGAAAATTACAGTCATCCTTTATCTCATTTGTATAAGGCCTCTATACTAGTCTGTCTTAAATGGAAATAATGAGATTTAGATAACCAGTAGTTCAGGGTCAGTAGGAGATAGCATAATTAAGGATTGAAGGTCTGATTTTAGATTTCTTCATGACTTAAATTCCAGACAAACTGGAAACTCAGCAGTTTCCTAAACGAGCAAATATAAGGAAACAACACTTGACTAAGGCCAGTGATTTGTTGCTATCTGTGTATGAAAACATGCCCCAAATCCACAGGAGATAGAAAAATTAAAATTGGGATGATACATGTGTATCTGTACTTGTCTGTGTGCAAGCCAAGTATTAAGTCTTCCATTATAGTCAATGGAGACCATTTACAATACACAGATTTTCTTGTGAGAAGCTGCACTTTTTTGGAATAGCTAGAGGCCAAGCAGAATAATGCATGTCATATAAATGGAGTTATATGTCTGTGTAATTGAATTTTGCACATAGTACAGTGTAAAGGGAAACCAGGAATGGCTGTTTGCCCTGAAATAGGTACTTTGGACTTTACTATCTACTTATATAGCATCTAGTAGAATATATCACTGTCCCTCACGGAGGATGCTGCATACTGTAACTTCTGATAAAATATTAGATCTGTTTCAAATGTAGTGCTTTGAAGATTAATACATTATGAGGATAAATGTGTAAAAGACTGTGGCATGCTCTGATGCTACTGTAATGGAGGCTGCAGAAAAGCCTAAGTGAAATAGGTATTCAAAAATCAGCTTGTTCAATGTGCTGCATTATCTGAGTAAATAATTTGCTGAAAATAGTTCCCTTTACTCTTGTACCAACATTGATTTACACAAACAATAGAGCATATTGTAGGAAAATGTTTTTCTGTTCTGCCACTTACTCAGAAAAGCATCAGAGAAAATGTTTAGAAATTAAATACATTTTGCACAAAACATCTGACTTCACTCTTGCAACCACAATGTGGTTTATTCAGAGTTCCTTTCGACAGAAAACTTGCATTAGCATGGGGAGATGAAATAGTATTTTAAGAATCTGTGAGGCTGTTTGCTTCTGCTCCTTTTGGATATGCACCACGAATCTTTGCTCCTCTGTAACGAAGAGTTTATTATTGGTGAGGAAAGACTGTCTCACTCTCTGAATAGGGAGTGTGGTATGCCTATGGATTCTTTTTTCCATGAAAGGACTGGAAGTAAAACTATACTTTTTCGAAGACTAATGAGGTGGTTCTGCAGCCGGGCTTCAGCAGCACCGTTGTACTGTTATCATTCACTCATCCTTAGACAGAGCTCAGTGATGCAATTATATATCACACAACATTGTCCTCAAAGTGCCAGTGATGGATAGCATTGTTTTTGCAGTGGTGCTTTTCTGAAAAAAACTAAAAATAAATTCAAGTCACTCAGCTTCACTGCAAGGAATGTTTGCTGAACTCATCAAACATTATGGGTACAGAACTGCTTGGACAGCAGAGAAGATTATGGGTATCTTAAACAATATGGGAAAAGCTATAGTTCCACTGAGTTCTGAATTCTGAATTCAGACAGAGAAGAATCAAATGAGAATGGAACTGATTTGTTTGTGCTAATATTTGTGCCTCTTGTGTGGATGGATATTTTGTAAGGTGATCTCCTCATAATCATATGAATATCATTATACAGGTTATATTTCTATGATTATGATGATATCGATAATTAGCCAAACAAGTTTGAGTTTTCATACCTTTTCATCCCCTTTTTTATGGCAAAACAACTGAAAGATCCTAGAATGTTTAATTTTCTTTCTCTTTTGGTGGAACTTCAGATTTGAAGAAATAAGATTTCAAAGCAAAGAATAGCATTTAGAGACATAATACCAAAATATCCCATAACTTTGACTTTCAAATGTCGCATGTGAAATGAGAGCCCCACTTAGCTTTAAGTTATTTCAAAAGTGATTAAGAATGTTTTATTTGGGCAAAACCTATTCTTATTTATCACTGTCAGATACATATTTATAGCTGCAATTTACTTTATATTTAATTAAAACATCTTTTACTTACAAAGATTTTTCATTAAGTTTTATGAATTAGAAACTTCTTTTTTGCCTTTTGATTTTGTGGTAATTATCATATGTGTAGACTTAGAATGAACAAAATTTGAAAAAAAAAATTTAATTTCATGTAGTGAGATTTGCTGCCCTCAATAAGGTTCATCTGTAGTATATCACTGAAGATGCACCTTTACTCATTTTGGGAGACAAAATGCTATTTTTCATGTTTGACTTGACAAATTTTTACTTTGAATGCCTTAATACCATTTTCAATCCAAAGCTACACTGTGCTGTTCAAATTGCAACAAGTCGAAAGATAAGATGTTCCACCAGAAATGCACTATAATGCACCAATACTCTCAAGTGAGACCAGTTTCTGAAATGTCATTAACTCCAAATCTGTTCAGTTAGATAAAAATCTCATTTGAAGATATGAAGATTCCATAATTACCATCATTAAATGTATATACTTGTTCTCACTTTTGTGTAAGTATTTCATGTGCATGTGTGTATGCTTATCCATGTCTACTTTATTCCCAGTTAGGGGTTATAAAACCAGGCTTAAATATTAGAACATGTATATTGGAAACTTTAGGATGTAAACATTGTAAGAAGCCTGTAATAATTCCAGAAAGAAATCTTATTGCAAGAAATTAACAGCAAGAAATTCAAGTATCTGAAAAGTGGAAATATTGTTATTTATGACACTGGAACCAGCGGGATTTGTCCACCACCACAGACCTTTATATCAACCTAAAACACCCACAGCCTTTGTGGCACCTTACAATGGGGTGCAGAACCTCTAAAGAGGAAAGCTAGAATTAAAATAATTAAGATGAAATGAGATCTAAAGCGCATGACAACACAGAATAAATTGACCAGTAAAGTATTGTGCAGTTATTGTAGATGCCTAAAATGTGAGTAAACAGTTTTGGTAAGAAGGAAAGTAAACAAAATTTTTCAGAGTAAAAACAACAGTACTGAAAAAGTAAGTCTGTCAGCTTCCTGGAACAGCTCAAATGGATAAGTGACTTAGAAGATTTGTTTTTATTTGAAACCATAACTACTGAGAGAAATAGAAATGTATCTGTCTAGTTTGCCTTGAAATAAAATACAATCTGAAATCAGTTTGAAAATCTTACTGTAATATCTGAGATTATGTAGTTAATTGCAGAGAAGTACCAATTAATTATTTAGTTGCCATGAAAAACACTTCTGTATATAGAGCTCAAGAAAAGTCTGCAGCCACAATTAAACTCATTAACATGCTATGATGTAGACACATTTGAATGAATCTCTGGAGACACAGAGCAGAGACAAATGGAACCAAGATTTTCACTTCTGCTGGCGCCAGTTCAGGTCTGTATCTATTATGTTCTTTGGAGTTCAAGAAGAAAAGTCACTGGCAGTTAAATTCTTGGCTTTTGTATTCCCCAGCGTGTGTCAATGCAAGTATAATAGATGCAAAGATAGATTTCTGCTATAGGCAAGAAAAGGCAGCAGTCTGTATGGCATTTACACACAGATTGTATCTCTGAGCTGTTGCTGTAGCCTCTGGATGGAGCCTGGAGGGAGATTCAGTTCATGGTGAAATAGCTAGTTGGTACTGCGTTGCTTTCCCCACAAATAGATACTTAGAACAGCTTGAGATACTGTAGGGTATCTTTCCTGGTTTCCAGTTATATCTCCAGAAGTATCCAGAATACCTTCCATAGCTACCATGTCATATTTTCCAGTCCCATGTGGTCTGGTGCTACTCAATTTCTTAGGGGTAGCTTAGATGCCCTGTCACATGTAAATTTGTAATGGGCAAAAAATGAGCACAGAATGCATATGGTTCCAAGAAATTTTTAACCTGTCCAAGTAAATTAAGAAGAAAACAGCTGCTAGTCCAGTTAAATGACGCTCTTCCACTAATAATGCAAACTGATTTATATAATCTAATTTATGGGTATGAAGTTAATAACGCAGTTAAGGTACATGGGATTTATCCTTTGAGGAGATGAATAAGTATAGAAGGCAAGTCCATTGCAGACTGTCCCCTGACTGACAGAGCTGTACAACAGCACGTGTGGGGTGGGTAGAACTAGGCTGGTGACAAGAAGACCCAGATTGTAGCAAATTGACTGTTAGATGGAGCATGTGTTCTTGCAGCTTACAAGGAAATATTACAAGCCTACAAGGAATATTTCCTGGCTACACAATGTGTTGGTAACAGAATGACGCCCTGTTGCTCAACTGAAAATTGCTCATCTGTAGATTTCTGTATTTGGGAGTCTTTATTTAAAACTGCTCAACACATGCATTTGAAAATATACATGATGATTTGAAAATACATGACTGATGATTCCCATCCAGTAGCAGTACTGTCATCACCACTAATACCAGTAAACCTGATATCATATGAGATATGTTGGGAATGTTTGACAAATGTATTAAGATTTTCTTAAACTTCTTTTGTTACCAGTGATGAAGTAGAAAGATCTTTTACATCAGATTTAAGAATTAAGATCAAATACTTGGAAATTTATGCCCTATTCAATTTACTAATAGTCATTAATCTTTAGTGTAATTTGAAAGCTAGTCCCATTTCCTTGTAAAGACAGCCCAAGTTCTAGACGACTTAATGGCATGAAAAGAAAAATGTAGAACAGAGTAATTATACTGAATGTGAAATTCAGGAGTTCTCAATTCACAAAACAATTGTATTTTACTCCATTATTTTACTTGTGTTTAATATACACAAAAGATGTACCTTTGAAAAGGGTGTCTGTGAGATACACGTATTTGCAGTATGAATCCTCTGTCACACGTTCAGAAAGTACAGTTAACGAAAAATACAATTGCTGTTCCAACATTTTTTCTGCCCTCCCAGACTTAGCAGGGCATGTATTTTTATAGTTTAACAAGCTTTCCTATTAGATTTTGAAAAATGAATCTAGATATTGACATACTTGAAGCATATTCAATTAGTCTTTATTTGGTATATTTGATTTAAGGGTTTTTGATTATTTGTTCCATGTTCTAACTTGACAACTTAGAAATGGGATGAAATTAACCTGTCAGGAAGGATTAATGAACTGATTTTGTTCACTAGTTTAGATGATTTACACAAATTCTACTACAGTGGATCTTGCCACTGGATCAACATTCATTTCTGAAAATGGATTAAAGGTTGATGTTATGGTATCCTATACTTTCATGTACTAATTAACACTCATTTACCAGAGGAATGAAAAGAAAATTAGTACAGCAGTGAACTGCTCTGTTGTTTAATTAAAAACACATTGTTTTTTTTGTTGGAAATAAATTATTAGTATATACATCAAATACTGATCAGTGTAATTAATGGACAAAGCAATTAATTGAAAATTAGACATGCCTATTTTTATTACAATAAGTGTCCTATAAACTTTCTAAACTACAGTATAGAACTACTGATTGAAAAGGTGTGCTTCACTGGGTGGCTTAGCAAGTTGTTACTAATATAAGGAAGCACGAAAATACGGAGAAGATTATTATATAGTCTATTAATAAGCAACAAATGATTTATTAACTCTGAATGCTCAAAAATTTTCAAAGTAATCTCTAGCTGACTTTGGCTATAGAAGTCAGACAGACGGTGTCAGCGCAGGAAGGAGGTTTGGGTGTGCCTGAAAAATAGAATGCTTTTGTACCTCAGCATCTCAGCTCCAGCTGAGGGGAAAGCAGGGAGAATGCATACATTGTTCAACTCCTATTGTTGCAAAACGCATGCACTCATTGCCAAGGTGGAAGAACTTTAAGTTGTAACTTCATCTGTCACAGATTTCTTCTTTCATAGCATATGTAAGTGTGAAAATGAGCAGAAAATATTCATAATAAATCTTGCTTTCTACAAAAATCCATAAAAATACTTGGATTTAATATTACAGAATATCTTCTTCTTCATCTTTGCAGGAAGTTTACAATACCAGGCATCTATGCAATTAATATGTTCATGTCTATCTTTCTAAATTCCAGCAATTCCATGGAATTCTTGCAGTGTGATTTTAACTGAAGAAACTTTTGATTGTGTCTGGCTTGGCTGAGATATCCAATGGAAGTTATGTGAGGAATATGTTGGAATATCTTGACTAGAGATACGTTTGCTTTTGGTGGATGGACAATCAGCTGGTTACATGTGTTAGCTGCTTGCATGAGGATGAAAGTTTAGATTCTACTAATGGCTGCACTGATTTAATTGTGGTGTAAAGTCAGACACAACTATGGTACAGAAAGATGGGGGAAAGATGAAGAGGGAGAATAAATTGTCTAGGAAGAAAAACAATGCAGTGCGACAGGTGCTAGAAAACAAGAACTAATGGAGAGTAACAACTGAACTATGCAGTCTGGCTGAGAAACCAGCAAGAAGATGCTTTATCAAATAAAAGCCACTTGCTGAAGTGCTGCTATTATGTTTGCTTGTGCTACAACTGCTTATTTTTAACAGAAATTATTATTTTGGCTCTTACTGATGTGACACAGTCATTTCTTGAATTGTGAAAAAGTAGGAAGATCTGATTTTCAGTTTTTTCTAAGCAAGGTAGAATAATATGTAAGACAGCTAATGACCTTGCATCCATGTCAAGTGAAAGACTCATACTGACTTTAGAGCACAAGAATTGATCTGTAGGTTTTCAAAGCGCTAAGGAAGATACTTTTACATTATTTTGAAAACATCATGAGTAAAGTGGATCTTCCTATATAATGCTTTTTAGTTTTGCTGTTTCAGAGTAGTACACTCTCTTCCTTATTGCAGTGTCCTAAGAGAAGTTCTTTTTACTTTTTGTAAATCACTGTGTCTTAAACAAGAATGGTGCAAAACCTGTGATTTCATTATTAGGGTAACATCTGTAAATTATTAACATACTGCATGTTTATTTTCTTTAATATACATTAGAGTGACTATCATGTTATGTGCGGTGTATTGTATTTTGCATCTGAGTGATACTTTAAAATAGATGGTTTGCTAAGTAGCTTCAATTTATTGATAAATGGGCAGGACTAAAGACCATTAATATAATAGCTCTTCAGTGTATTGCTTCTCTCTCAATGCATTTTAGTTCTGTAAGGAGGATAGTTTTTACCTATAGTGATTTCCCCAAGATGCTCCATCTTCTGAATTTATCTTCATTAGCAACAAGTTACCCTGGTTATTTCACTGAAACACATATTAAGAGATATTAAAAATATTAGGAAAAAACCTTCTACCTTTTACATATTTCTGCACAGTTTCATTGTGAAGAAGACTGCCTTGAGCCAAGACAGCTTCTGTGACTTTCCTCTAAGAAATTATTTAAGTAGAAGATAGAAGAACTTGGTAAGAATTCAGTAGCTATTTGTACATAATGTTACGACTGTTTAAATAATAGGCACCTTAATAATAATGCTTTATCTCCAGTAACCAGAGGTTCTTAAACATTACTGGACAAGAATAAAAATAAGCTCCTTAAAGCCTATCTACTTTGTTACATAACAAAGATTTCAGTTTCTGCATAATGAATAATCCCAGTGTGTCATCTCTCTGTGCAATCCCTAATTCTACAGGTGATCTGGATTCTCCCTGGCCTCCCCAAGTTACTTGTGTTGTCTTTTGGCCAAGCAATTTACAGAATCACAGAATCACAGAATGACCTGGGTTGGAAGGGTCCTCAAGGATCACGAATCTCCAACCCCCCTACCACATACAGGGCCAGCAACCTCCACACCCAACCTGGCCTTGAACACCTCCAGGGACGGGGCATCCTCTTTGGGCAGCCTGTTCCAGCACTTCACCACTCTCTCTGTAAAGAACTTCCCCCTGACATCCAACCTAAATCTTTCCTCCCTCAACTTAAAACCAGTTCCCCTTGTCCTGCAGTTATCTACCCTTGCAAAGAGTTGATTCCCCTCCTGTTTGTAGGCTCCCTTTAGGTATTGAAAGGCTGCAATGAGGTCACCCCGCAGTCTTCTTTTCTCCAGGCTGAACAAGCCCAGCTCTTTCACCCTGTCTTCATAGGGGAGGTGCTCCAGTCCCCTGATCATCTTTGTGGCTCTCCTTTGGACCTTCTCCAACAACTTCCTGTCTTTCTTGTACTGGGGGCTCCAGTCCTGGACACAGTGCTTGACATGGGGCCTCACAAGAGCAGAGTAGAGGGGGACAATCACCTCCCTGTCCCTGCTGGCCACTCCTCTTTTGATGGAGCTTAGGATACCATTTGCTTTCCGAGCTGCAAGGGCAAAATTTACTGTCTTTGTGCCCTTTTAAGCATCTACTGGATGCAAATGCAGAATGTGTCCTTATGCACTATTTACCCTGGGTCAAGTGTAGACAAACAAGGAAATCATGGGAGACCTTCAGTTTGCCATTTCCCACTGTAAGCCAAATAAGGCTTATCTAAAATGTAGCTGCACCTCAATGTGCCTCCAGGTACATAACTTCATTAATCACAACATATCTTGACTGTTTGTGTTTCTGAACCAGCATCTTCTCTAAGTTCCCCTGCTTGCTTGTCCTGTACAACCCTCAGTGCTGTTTCTTATTCCCATTGTAGAGAAGTGCCCTAAAGGGTTACTTCATGCTATGTGCATGGACACACAGCATATGTTAGTGCGCTCTGAAGCAAGGCCTGGGAAATCTTCTTCCATTTGCCATTTTACTTTCTTATTGACCGGTATTTATTTTTCCACTCTAAAAATAAAAAAATTGTACATCTTAAAGTGTTTTTTAATTGCACTGGCTATTTCTGAACTGTAGAATAATTTTTCATCTGATAAGAAGGCTCAAGTAAGAAAGTATGAATGATTGATTTTGTGCTTATTTTAGTATAATAAAATCATTTTGAAGTACATTGGATTTCTATTTATAGCAAATTAGTGGTTTCAAAGTGATTTTACTCTGGCACTAATGAAACATATAAAGTTAAATACGTTTGAAAATCTTTTCAGAATCAATACATTTCTTTGTCCTTCCCCCCTTCCCCCCCCAAAAAAAAAATTCTGCATTTTTCATATGTTGCAACTTCTCTTAGGATTATGAAGATGAAGGTCATGCTCATATACAGGCAGCAATACCATGGGCTATTATCCACATCTTGACTTACGGTGTTTATAATTTGTAAAACAGCAACCAAAAGAGAATCCCAATAGTATAAGCTTTTCGTAAAGGGAAATAAAGTGTTTAATGTTTCTTAATTTTTCTTCTTTGGGATCTGTAAAAAGACAATGCACTTAGATAGATAGATAGAGCCCTTCATTAAAATTGCAAAGGTTCCTGGGGCCAGGAAAGCAATTTGTGAAGGCACAGAGGTAAACATTTTGCTCAAAGGAAATTAATAAAATGTTCCCCAGTGATTCTGAAACAGGGTTGCTAAAATATTTTCTTCACTGTGCATGGAATAATGAGGTCGCCGTAGCAAGCAGAGAATTGCACACTTGGACCACAATAGTTCAATGCTTTCAGCAGCCTGGCAGCTTTTTGCACCTCTTCCCAGGGCTAGATGGCAGAACAGCTGTCTCCTGCTCAGGGTCTTTCCCATGAGGGTGCTGCCGTAGTTATAGTAGTTGGAATGTGGAGCAGTGCTTACTTTCATGGCTGTTCATCACCAGAGCCAAATGCTTTACTTGCACACAGGCTGTAGAGGGGAAAGTCTCCATTAGGTTTCTTATTCTTTCCACTCCAGTTGTAAATAGTTTTTATTCCACTGCACTATTATATAAATATTTAAAATGAAACATACATTCTCCTGAACAGATTCTTCTGTTTTTTTGAATGATTTGGAAATATTCACAACAGCACAAACAAGCGAAATATGTCTACCTCTACAAAATGCTACTGGTAAGAATATTTAAAAAAATTGTGGAATAACAGAAAAGCATATTAAAAAAAGTGAGAAATTTCAGGGCAAAAGAGCTTCAGTACTACTTGCTTGCTGTCAAGTGTTCCCCCAACATGGGTTGAGAATTGAGGCTACTCAATTACTCTTTTGGTTGATATGTTGATATCTGTTGCTTGCTAACAAATAAAGGAACTTAAAATATTGATTTTAAATCGTGTGTATTACCTTCTAATTCTACTATGTTCAAAATTGATTTCATTTTTTGAAAAAAATGAAGACAGGATTTGTATTAAAAATCATAAACTTCCATGCATCAGTACGTACACACGATTGTAGACAGAATTTTTTTTTCGTATTAAAATTGTTCAGTGCTGTTACTCTGAAGTTCCTACCTAACACAAATGTTAGCTATGGAATAGAAATGGGAATGAGATGAGGTGAAACTTGTAAATTGGATAAAGAGAATTCTACTTCTTTGAAGAAAAATGATATAAAAAGGAAAATAGAAGAAAACTGCTAGGTGGAAAAAAGTGAAAGGAAACGAAAGAAGGAGTGTAAAAAGGGAGACAATGGAAGATCTGTTGAGCAGAAACTTTGGAACAGGCTAGCATGAAAGCTTTGATTGTTTCTGACCTGCTGTGAAACTCATCTACTGCAGCGCAGGATTTAGGACTGCCATCTCCCTTTGGGTTTTACTGATCCCGGAATGCTTTATAAGTGTTCATGATTTGCCGTCATGATTGCTGGAATAATTAGCAATTATTAGCACATCTTTGAATTCCAAAGCAGTAGCAAGTGAATGTTTTTTCAGTGTCCATTTCTATTGCCATGCTAAAAATTGCAGGGAAGCTTATTTTTTTTTTCCTAGAAGTGAGAAACTCATTTGGCTAGAAAGTGTTGAAATGTTTACTCAATCATCTCTCTTTTTTTTCTTGCCTGGCTGCAGGCTAAATCAGTATTAAAAAAAAAAAAAAAAAATCATTGAAAACAGTAAAAAATATGAAATCTGTTCTTATTCTAACAAGAGGGTGCTGAAATCTGAAGATTCTCTGGAGTATGCCCTCCTTTGTACAGAGTGATTTATTTTCTGGCATTTTCATTGCTTCAAACAATTGCCCTAATTGTGGTGAGGGAAAAGATGTTCAGTGCTACAAATCCATAGCAAGGCAGCTGTTTGATTGCCATGGAACATGATAGCACAGTACATATTCTTAATCAAAATGTTTGGTTAACAAGAAAGGTCAAAGAAGCAATTAGTGGAGGAATACAGTTGTATTGTCTGCCATGTACTATTTGACTACAATTCAAACTGACACCAGGGTGAATTCTGCTATTGGAATCACAGAGGTGACCTAGGGCACTCTATCAAGCTTGCTTTGACCCTGACAGCTTTTGACCAGCTATTTGTTGTCATATCTTTCTGACTGAACAAGATGACAAATATACACAAGGCCTCATGCTCAAATGCTGCGTTCTGTGAAGTGAGACAGATTTTGACCTTTAATTGGTTGAGGTCTCTGCTTCTTTTGAGGACTCCGCATCTGCTATCTTTATTGTCTTGTAGTGGACAGGAATTCTGTTAAATACTGTAGCAGTACATGCTCCCAGAATAGGAAAAATTTAAATGGCGTTGGAATCAGTTATTCCACAAGACAGTCATTTTTATATAAAAAAGATTGTCTTGACTTTATAGTATAACACAGGTTTTGCTTCAAGTTATAAGCCTCTAATGCTGCATCTTATTTTATTGATGCAGGGACCTAACCTCATAAAAGAAAAAGAAGAATTTATGCTGAATTCGAAAAATAATAAATGGACAAATAGGGGCTTTGTCCAGAACTAAAACATTTGAATAAATAAATTTACTTAGTCATAAAATAGAGATCTATGAGCAGTTTCAAAAGTTAGCCTTTGAAATAGGAAGAAGTTAACAATAGGCTTTTGTGGCTCTAGTAGAAACTAGGATAATGCAATTATTCATTTTTTTCTGTAAAGGATCAGAATTTTTCAGTTAATTCTAGATGTCTTTATGTTGTGCTGCAGGAAAACCCTTTACCAGAGATGTTTTCATTCATCATGAAATAAATGTTATGTAATCCTTGAAAATATCATTTTTTTACTTATTTTCCCTCAGCTTTGAGTTTGCTTGTGTCTCTGTGCGTACGAGATAGGCACCAGTTATTTGTGGAACCCTAACAAGCCACAAAATACAAGCCAAGAAAAACTGCCTAGGAGGAATTAAGTGTAGAAAGACTCTTCTCTGGAGAACTGAACTGGAGAAAGAGAGATGAAAATCAATCACCAAGACAGAATGGACGTTAGTTTGTAAATTAACACAGAGTATCAGTAACTTAGTCCCAAGTGGCATCTTCCTGCATTTGGACTGCTTTTGTGAAGCCTTTCATGGGTGACTTTGCTAGATTGTTTGGAGATCTTAGTTGCTTTTGTTTTAGCACTTCAACATATAACAGCTCCAGAGAGGCATGAACGGGGTGTTTCATGGGTCCCAGCTCAAAGGGACAAGGCATTTTCAAGGTACCACTCAGTTGCTGTCTAGTGCGAGACTTTGTGACATCCTACTCATCCCACATCCATCTGTTGCTTGGTGCCTCTGCTTGCTCCTCCCTGATTGTGCGCTTCAGAGCAGAGCTTTTACTGATTCTGCTTTTATCTACCTGCTTTCCTTTCCACAGCTATTTCTTGTCTTGAGCTAGAGGCTCATATTACACTTATCACATGCTTTATTCCCCTGACAATTCCCATCCTTAGATTGCCATTTTTCCCTTGTTCAGCAAGCACACCCCAGAATGGTGCTTCTGCCCAATCTACTCCATTTGCAGAGCACAACAGGATTACCAGTGTAATATGTGCATTATATTATAGGTAGAAGTACATAAACTTATTTTATGTGAAAATATAGCTCATTATTTAGGTTGTGGCAAACCATATAAGAAATTCTCATTGAACACTGCTTCCAACATTAATTGAAATCAAGAGAGATTTGAACATCTTCACATTACTTCTTATCTCAAGCCATTTTAAAGGAAAATTATAATGACTAAAGGCAGTGGCTTATAATGGGAGAATGTTTAGTGGATAGCATGTAGTCAGAACTAAGTATTTTTCACTTAGAAAAATGTAACTCCTTTGTGGACAAGTACATAGTTAATTTTAGTAGATATATACCATGAGGACTGTTGCCTAGCTGGGAGTTTTAGGGGTAGGCTGCAGTTTAACGAAGAAGTTAAAGATAGATGTAGAGTAGAAAATACTTTGACAATAAAGCCAGTACCCCCCTAAGAGATATTACAAACACAGTTGGTCGTGCAAAGAGATCTGCAGAGCTCTGCAGAGAAAGATACAAGAAATATGGATGAAAAATATTTCATGAAAGTGAAGGAATATAAAAAAAAAAGAAGTGGTCTATAAAAATATTCAACAGAAGATAGAAGCTCAGAAGGCAGAAAATAAGGCATTTGTTTGCAGCATGATAAGGACTGGAAACTAGATTTGTAACATCAGAAATATAATAATTCAGTCCCTTATTCCAAGTGAAAGCTTTGATAACTCTCTTGATGAAGTGTGTGCTGATGAATATTCTGTAAATAGTAATCATTTGCAATTATTGCCAGTAGCTGGATTTTGCATCTTTCTGCTTTATGACTGCAATTGATTCAAGAATGATGTGAAAGGAACTCCAGATTCTGGATTCTTGCCTGAATTAAAGCTGCATGAAAACAATTAAACTCCCCAAACTTTGTAAAATATGAAAATGCTTTGGTGTATTTTTTCTTTTTTTCAATGCAAAACCTAAGCAATTAGAAATTTCTGTGTTCTGAATATAGTGCCTGCCTGAAGTTGAACACTAGGGATTTTTGTTCTGAACTAGTAAGGTCTTTCTTCAATCACCTAAATGTAGGTTTCTATTTAGGATATCCCCAGGTAGTCACATGGAGTTGGTGGAGAACATGTACACCTATGGGATACACATGAGCCTCTGCAGCTAGGCAGCTAGGGTACCTCATATGGTGCAGTGTGTCTGTGTCATGTAATTGAGTTGTTTATTTGGAAATACTGAATGGGGAAATAAGCGTATAAGCAAAGTTTCTTCAAGCTAATTTCAGAGTTTTAAATAGATTCTGATTTTACTTTCTGTTATAATGCACACATTAACACAAAACACCTATAGGAGTAAGGACTCCCTGTGTAGATGTGAAGGTGTATATGAAGGAATGTGGTGGGGCAACCTCAAGTGATGATTCCAAGGTGGGCTCTTGCCAGAGATCTTCATAGGAATCCACAATCAAATTACCTAGAAAAAATGGACCATGGATAGCTGACCTCCTGTGTTGTTTGATAGCCACTTTCAGAACCAAAGTCTTCATCAAAGCAGTGATATTTCCATGTAGATGATCTGGGCAGCTGATTTTCCACCTGTCCTGTGGTCCACTCGGTCTACCATACCCATATAAGTAGGTCCTGTGATAAGGGAGGGGGAATAATACAGTTTCTGAAACAGTAAAGAAGCTAAACGTAATATGCTTTGATAAGGCAATAGGTATGATTCCAACACAATTTTCCAACTCCGGTTTTCAAGGAATGACTGGCTCAGATATTCTCATCTACACAGTGCAAACAGCGCTACATTCAAAGAGCTGTATTTTTATAGATTTGTTGCTGAGATATTCATGTTTGCATAAGGCACAAAGCAGTGATAAATTGCACTTTTGGGAAATGTCATGACAACTCCTAACCTTCTTGTTCTGCTAAGTGTTAAAGCACATAACTAACTACAGCTTTGTGTTTTCTTCTGAGTCACTGTTGGGTTTCCTAATATCACTGTCATTTTGTTAAGGACAGAATTTTAGCAATTTTAAAAAATTTTTGAAAATTACTATATGAGATTTGATCTCATAGATGGGAATTTACGTTTTCCTGATGTTGTAATGTATGTCTAGGTATAGCAAGTTCACCTAAATCCAAGCAATGATCATGTGTCTGAGATACAAAACTGAGCTTCTCTGTTCTTTGGTAACTTTGATAGAAAAAATCGTTTCACTCCCCAAACCCTTCATCTCCTGTTTCTACTTTTCAGTTGGATGTGGTTTCTCAGTCCTGGTATACCATGTGTCAGGTCCTACATATTCCACTATCGAGGCTGATACCCCAACAAAATTGTGGAATACAATCAATTTTGCCTTAATGATTATCAAGAGTAGATGGTTTTGTAGCTTAATCTTTTACAAAGAATTTTAAAATATATTTTTGTGAGACACCACTATTGACTCTTCTCTTTCTGTTTTGAACATTACTCTTCCATTTTATTTAGCCCATGAAAATTGGCTGCAATAAAAGACTGCCCTGTGACTTACAATGTGCTCCTGCTGCTTATTCCACAGCATCTTGCATTTTACTTATACACAGCAAAATTCAGTTTAAGCGGCCCCAAATGGTTTTGATCTGAGATCAGCATTCATAATCACAGTGCAGAAACAAATCATAATATATGCTTCCAAACCAGTTTAACGTTCTTTCTCTCTGCTGCGAGGAGAGAAGTGTGCTGCTTGGCATTCTCCTCCCAGCCAGCGTTTTGTGATAGCGCAAGAACTGAGCAGAAATGTTGCACTGCTGCCTGTAGTCAAAATATGTAAGATCAGATTCAATCTAGATCCTGAAATAGACACCCCTTTCAGCTGTGACTGATATTCATAGATTATGTAGTTTCGTACTTGGTTTTCTTTAACTCTGTGCTCCCACGTCAGCTTCTTCTCTTTCCCACTTGCTCAGATGTTTCCAGAGTATGAAAACACTGCATTTTTCTCCAAGAAGGATGGCGTTACTTCCTGTGATATTATTTCAAAAGGAAGTTTACAATGGTTGAAATGTTTGGAATTTCTGCAGCGAACACTGTCAGCTTTCAGTGTTGGATTTTGGGATCTTAGGGTCTGGCTCTGCTTGCCCCTGCTGGAGGGACGCTGTCCTGCATACAGGCTGCCAGCACAGCTCCCCAGGTCCCTAAGAAGGGCTGCCTGGACATCCCAAGGATGCAAACTGCTCTATAAATGCTATACCCAATCACAAATACATGTATGATTTATTCAGGATTCTGAGCCTCTTAGGAGAACTGATGTGGCAAATAAAGATAGGAAAAGCAGATGATTTACTTACTTGTTAATATTACTCTCAATCTCTTGCTAATCAAAATCCCTCAATAAACAAGACCAATCTGATGTATGCATCTGTTTCACATACAGGCTGCATTGTCAGTAGGGTCTTGCTGAATTCCATATGGCTCAGGGCCTTTCCCACCTGCAAGATCAGATGCTTGGCTGCAACCAGTTGGTGGCATTGTAGCATTACTGCAGCTTTCTGAAGTGGCTGTAATTTCACTCAGGGCAATTCAGAAAGCTATGAAGAGACTAGATTTTGAAGGGGAATAGCCTAAAAAATTTCATGCTGAATATATTGCTGGTGCATCTAGAGCTCAAAGACAATGCACAAGCAGAAAATTCTTTTAATGACTAAAAATTATGAATCAAATGCTATATTTAAAGAATAACCAATGTGTAGGGAGATCCAGGAAAGCAATGATAACCTTGCATTTACAACACATGCACAGTGCTACTTATATTTTCTTAAGCTCTTTGGTAATGATGAGCTACTGATTAGAAAATATATTTAAGAAACTGGGGGAAGGAGGGGAATTAAACTTCAAAAATATAAAAGTGCAGCAGATCTGAAAAACTCAAATTAGAGAAAGAATGTAATTTTTTATACCTATACCACAGATTTATTTATTTATTTATTTATTTTAATAGAGAAGACCATGATATAAATTCAGGCACAGAAGCATGAATTGGAAACATAATAATTCTAAACTTCACTCTAACATGTTACTTCACTGTCATTTCCTGTGATTTATTAACCTTCTCTGCCTCATTCTCCTCAGTTCTGAAGGAAAGGAGATAATACTGTAAAGCTTTCAACACTGAAAGGACTAATTAGTTAATGTTTGTAAAATGTGTTGAAAAATGCTGTTTGCTAACAACATTTTAGCATGTTGTTCACGAATTAAGGTTACAGGGGAACTGCTGTTAACCCCTTCTTCAAAACAACATTGCTTTCTAGCTCCTGGGTACTTGCAGGTTTGCATTACGGTTGCATTGGCTGCATTTATGTTTGTACCCAGAAGGCAGTGCTCAGCCCCTGCTTTCTCTGGTTCAGACCCAGAACTTGACTCAAGTTTACTCTCGAAAGAATATTCTCACCACCAGCATTTTTTTTAACTCTCATCCTGATGAGACTTGAAAACATGCCGTGAATCTCAAAAACCCCTGTGCAATGAGGAAGTACTTTCTTTTTCAGGTCTGAGAGTACACACAGGTCTAAATGAAACCAAGCAGTGCAGCAAACTGCAGCTAGACAGTGATGGCACCACTCGTGTGCAGTGGTGCCTTTCCTAAGATAGTTTTCTCTTAATGTTTTCTAAACAACAATTAAGCCTTAGCTGTACTGTCACAAAGTCACATTTGCCAGCTCACAGAGATTTGTGGGTGGTGCGATTGTGCATGGTGACACGATAAGAGAAGAAACATTATCCCTTCAGTTCAGCCACAATTCACCTGCCCTCTGACCAGCTGCCTGCATCACTTGCCTGCTTCATGGAGGTCAAGCAGATTATCAAGGATGCTCAAAATCAGGAAGTACATTGGAGGAAAAGGTAGGAAGCAAGCATTAGGAAAAGCCCAGCAGTTTTGAGCAGCCCAGCCCACTTACTGTTGTTTTCTGTGGACTTTGTGGACAGCTCTCTCATCCCATTCCTCTCTTTGAAGTGCTAATGGAAATATGGGGAAACCCTCTGAACATTGGGGAAAGATCACTGTGGAGGAGATCTGAGAAAAGAAAGTCACTGAGATAGAGGCTGAAGGTCAGGACTGATTTTGAGCTTGTGATGCCCCAAAATGGAGGACAAGACCTGCCGTGGTGCCAAGGACACAGATCTCCTGTTACAAGAAGTCTGTAGGAGGGGACACTGAGAGCTTTGTTTGTTCATATGAGTGCAGGCAGTGTGGACAGGATTAAAAGGAAAAATGAGAAATGAAAAATGTTATGAAGTTGGATGAACTTGTAACTGAAGCTATTGATTCTGGGGGGTATCTTCTCTCCATCATCACCCTTTCTGCTTATTCTCACGTGCACAGGCATGTAAAGTAGTTGTTGGATGTACATTTACTGTAGTTAGCTTGAATTTGCTTACAGTTTTCTTGCATAAAGTTAGTTTGTGTGAAAACAGTGCTGGTGTGAAGTAAAAGCTGCCTTTCTAGAGGGACTATAGTAACAAGTGTATGAAGCCTCTGAGACCTCTGTGTAAATCCCACAACTTCTCTCAGATGCCATACGTTGAGTTGCTCTACGGTGATTTCTCTGTGCACTATGGCTCTGAGTAGCGCATCCAACCTGAAATGGTCATTTTAGCAAGGATCACATTGTAAGAAATTATGACAGATCTGGCTATGAAAACTTCTAGGTTCAGCCCCAGCTTTTTGCTTTAACTGGAATACAACTGCATTTCTTTCATAAATTGTCCTAAAATAAATGTGTGTGTGTGTGAGGAGGGAAAGAATTTTTCCATCATAAGCAAAAGAAGGGCTTAGCATATGGCTTGAGTTTTCCCATTGATTTCAGCAGCAGTGCACTGAGCCTTTATTATATCTGGAGCTGAAAGCTCACCCCTTGTTCAGCTTTTTGTCTCTTGTATTGTGCAGGACAGTGCGCTGTGAAGTGAAGGCATAGATGGGGACCCAGGTGTTGCTTCTGACTAAAAGCCTCTCTGCTGGAACTTCCTGACTCATTTCCCTGATTACAAGGCAGCAGGTGTCAAATACATCAGAAAAAGAACAAAGGACATTATCTATCCATACTTAATTAAAGTCAGAAATGCACTCAAGCCCGGCTGAACCAGAAGGCCGTTAGGGTGATTGTGTTTTAATTTATTTTAACTGTGCAGGAAGAAATTTAAGATGATTAAGTCTGAGACCAATGCACATTAATGAATAGAATTATTTTCTTATTTTTTTGTTTGCTTCTGTTTTATTTTTAGAAAAATACTATTTTTGAATTTCCTTACAGTTACAGTATTTTTGTAAGTACTTTCTGAGAATGCAGCACGCAGCACTCATGTAAAATGTACAAGGTATTCTGATAAATATGCCATCATACCATCTTACTTTTAGTTTAAATGTCATTGGATGGTTTCAATTCCATCATCTTCAGTGGTTACATTACTGGTTTTTTAACCGCTTAAATTTTCTATTACATGAATCCTATCTCTTCATCAAGTGGAAATGGGGCTCACATATCTTATGTTTCACCTAGCTACTATATGTTCTTTGTGAATTTGGTCTGCCTTTTGGTTCTGTAAAGATTTTCTGCATAAAGGATTAGGAAAAGAGATGTAATCTGCTTAGAAAAGGCACTTGGATGTATTCCAGGGAAAATGACTGCTGTGTTAGTAGCTTAACCACGTAACAGTTGTAGTGGAATATCAGTGATATTCATCTCAAGTTTGTAAAATTTACACAAATTATCTTACAACAAAAACAGAACCATGCCTGCCCTAGAAACATTCTGGAATATGCATAGTTCTAGTGCATTCATAGTATTTTCTTGTAAACGTGGTATTCATATAATTAAGATCACTATATATTGCTGCGTATACCATCTTCCAATAAGTATTTGGGATTCCGTATATAACAGTATGCTTTTATAACATTAAATAAAAATAAAGGATCAGCAGGGGCTTAGTGGGGGTGCAAGCAAGATATTCATATAGTAAGATGATGTAAATACTATTAATTGACTATTTGAAGGCATAGCAGGAAGTGAAGTTTTAAGATGCTTTATTTTGACCATTTTACCATTACTTTATAAATAATCTTCAGACATATTACTTCACTGGGTCCATAAAGCCTTAGACTCTGGTTCATACGCTTTACAGAAATAGTTCTTATCTCCATGAAACCAGCTCTGAGTACTGAGTTTCTTAATGCATTTTGCTATGCAGAGTTTAGCACCTATAAAAGCCACAGTCTGAAATCCTGATTCAGACTTCACTGACCATGCTGGGAGGAAATCTGAATCAAATTCCAACATTCTGACATGAATTAATGAGAATAACTCAAGTGTACCCTTAAAACTTGGTCATATCAAGTCCTAGTAATTTATGTGGGATTAAAACTCCTGGTGAGCTTAGTTTCCAAAAACAAACCTTAACGCAGAGTTGTCTCTGTGGTATTTTACAGCGTGCTCAATGAATGCTTTTCAGCAAGATTCTGCTACTTGCAAATCCTGAAGCCTTCCAACAGTTGATAAAAACTTCATTTCACTGGTCTTCTAAGTTTAGTAAACAGTTCTGATCATGATAAATCAAAAGTATTTTTGGTTGTTCCTCATCATTACTAATAGAGATAACGAGGAGGAAGAAAACTTGTCAAAAGTTTGTGTGTGACACACAGAGCAGTGCTACAGAATCTCCTTAATTTGAAATAGAGAATATTATGCTTGTTTTTTTTTTTTTTTTTTTTTTTTTTTTTAGTTTTTATTATGTAAGATACTAACAGGTATAACAGCACTTACACCTTGTTTTCAGCAAATTTGAAAAAGCTGGCCTGTTTCTGGATATTGAACATTTTTAAAAGTCACTGGGTTTATAGAATTTTTGCCTGGAGCACAACAAGTTAATGTGAACCACAGAGTATAGCTCTTGTATAAATTAATATCTTTAGGAATAAAATTTTGGCTTTCATATATTTTGGTCTCTTTTAAGAATCTCATAATTTAGGGTCCTTGATCCAGTGCTTAAAAGCATATTTGAATGGTGATGCACACTCCCTTTTCTTGAGTTCACCAAGATATTGATTCCAAAGTGGGCAAGGAAGTAACAGCAACAGATTGCCCTAATGACTGAATGCTACTGTTGCCCATATTACATTAATTAAATAAAACCTTAATAACCTCCATGTCAAAATATCAGCGCAGATTGCCTAGTGAAAGTGAAAGCTGTTCCCTCGAGCATGCATGAGAAAAGCAAAGCAAAGTGTCATGATTCCATTCCGAATGGAAAAGTTGTTTGAAGCTGCACTGGAGAAAATGGTTGGGTTGCTTCTCAGTTGGAATAAATTCCATTCCTGTGATACTTTGACTGAAGGCAGAAGCGGGCACAGTTATTAAAAAGAAAAGTCAAACCCCAACAGCTTCCTGAAATACAGCTCTAGAAGGATAGTGTGAGTCCAGTAAAGAGATAAACAACATGCATTAAGCAATACCAAACTAAAGGTTTGGTATAGCTTAAAGGTTTGGACTAAATTTTCCCACCAGGGTGCCTGTAGTTGGGCAGCTGAAAACATCGTTAAGTTAATCTCTATGGCCAGAGATCAGGAAAGCTCTTTAGCACATTCTGTATCAATTCCTATTCAGGAAGACCCTACGCACAAGACTAAATTTAAGCAGGCATTTAAATCCCACTGATTTCAATGGGATTTAAGCACAGACCTAATATTAAACATCTGCTTAAATATTCTCTCAAATAGAGACATTTTCCTTAATGGAGACTGAAGTTCAAAACTATTAGTTTTGTGTATAGTAATTCACTTAAATTCAAAAGACAAATAAGGAATTTTCCTTGTGTGGAGTGTTTTATGATCACGTTATAGCATCGTCTGTTCTAACAAATAGCAGTTTAACTGTTTTCCATTCAGCTGTTAAAATTCTCAGTTGTGTGACGCTGAGCAGGACCTGAGAAAGTCATTGTGGAAGCGTGGCTGCCAGCTACATGATTGATACTTTCCAGTGCACGCCTGTTCTCAGATCTGAGTTTCTGTAAGAAAAAATATCTCTATTATGCTGCCTTGTGAGTATGTTTCACCCTAGTCACCCTTAGCTGTTGAAAGCGGAATGAGAAGGCTTAACAGTTTGCCCTATACTCTGTTTGTAACAAATGGAGAGACATAGGAATCCTTAGAGGATAATTCACCTGATTTGTCTTATGCAGAGGGCACTCCAAAAGTAATGCCTCATATTTATTCCTGTGGAAACTACAATAGATACAAAGAGCAAAATAACACTACTTGAAAGAGGAAATTCTCAGCTACAGAACACTATTTTTCAACATGGCCACCACCAGGCATTATTTTTGGATCACCTCCTGTACGTGTGTGAAGGATGTGTTCATCTTTAATTTGCTGGATGTTTTTTGAATGTTGCATGATAATAACATTCCAGATGTTGGGAATTTCTGTAAACCAACTACGATATTTAGGGATATGTAAAGAGATATTTTCTGGTTAGCTATAAATCTTTCTAAGAAATGCCAGTATTTTGCCTTGATCTTTCTTTTTTACCCCAAAATTGAAACAACTGGTGCTCAGGTGGTGCAGAATATGAACTCTTAAATACTGTAGGGAGAACGGAACAGTGAATGTGTCTAAATTGAACAGGTAGGTGTGTACTTTCAGCCATTCATCATCTTTTGTCTGGTAGTCTTAGATTAAACTTCCCTCTCAAGCCTTGTCCCAATGGTGTTCAAAATCAGAGCATAGTGTACACATTGTTCTATTAGTGCATTTTCTGATTCATTATAATGATAAGACAGTTTCTTATAGATGCCTTGAAGTTTAAAGACAATAAATATGAGGGCTGCTCTGAAAGTACTGCCTCCTATTTTATTAAGTTTGTGGATGTTGGTGGTATGGCAGTCGAGGCTGAACCTTCCTGCCAATACTCTGCGACATGGTGACAGCCATGTGAATGACAAGCTATGTTCCGAATGACCATGCAGATTCCTATGAGAGTGGCATGTAGGCTCCTGTTCATGACTGTTGAAAATGCATAGCTAATGGCAGTGAAATTGTTTTAACTGCGTTGAAAAACAGTGTTTTGTAGTGAAGAATTTGCTCTACCAAATAGTGCCATTGTGTTCTTTGTATCTGTTTATTTATATGGAAATAAATAGGAGGCGTTTTGAGCAACCTATGTATGTTTACTTTCCCTAAAGAAATCAGTTAATCACAGAAGTTGGAGATCAGTGAATCTGTTTTCCTCACTCTTTCAAGAATGGAATGTATTCACTTATAACAAATCTCATCATAAATTTTAGCCAGAAGCCCAAGAAGTAGGTAAACATTGATATGTTTGGCAGAAAACAGAAGAGCTGTCTATTAATGTTGACATTCCTTCAATTAAACTCTGTCATTGTCTTAGGGAAGTTAACTTTAATACAAGGAGTTGGTGAGGAAGTTTTCTCAAGACAAGCTGAGGCTAATCAAAGAACTTCATACAGCCTGTCTGAGACATCTAAGGAGTGTCTCTAATCAACATGAGGAAATCAGCATCACTTTGTGGACAGTTTTATATTTGAAAGCGTTTCTTTGGGGTTGTTTGCCTTTGAATGGGAGGGCCCACGATTTTTTGCTAGCTGAAGACTTGCCTGGGGGGAAATGTTTCTAGCTTGATACAAGAGACTGGGATATGATACCATTGTATCCTGTGAAGTCATAAGATGAGGCACTGGCACAGCTGCCCAGAGAGGCTGTGGATGCCCCATCCTTCGGGATGTTCAAGGCCAGGTTGGATGCGATCCTAGGTGGCCTGATCTGGTGGGTGGAAACCCAGCTTGTGGCAAGGAATTGAAATTAGATGATTTTTAAGATCCCCTCTAACCTAAGCCATTCCGTGATTCTGTGATTCTGTGTTCTTTATGGCAGATCTTGGTTGAAAAAATTCTGAGAACCATGGTGCAGTTCTTACTGTTTGTAGTTTCTCTTGTATCCGTTTCTACAGCCTTTCCTGTGAAAAATTTCAACAATTTAGAAAAATTTCTATGCTGCCTTTCAAACACTACTGGCAACTCACAAATACTACAAGTCTGGTGGATCCCTGACCTAAAGGGAAGAGAGCTTAGAACTCGTCAATGAGATGATGAAAATTTTGTTCTGGCAGTCCTCTTTATTCCAATAATTACTTGCTGAATGTGCTCTTTTCCTTTCTGTTGTCCTCAAGAGAAAAAGAATCAGAGACAACAGACTTCAAACCTAGTGACAACTCCTATCCCCTGCAATTGGAAACTGAACTTTATTCTGGATGTTTTTAAGCAGCCTCGATAACCTAATTTCATCTAAAATAACAAAGATTACCTTGTCCAAACTAATTAAGACTTTTAATGAAACTTACTAGCTAAGCATGAAAATGTTTCAACAGTTTAATAGTTATCAGGTATTTTAACCACAAATTATCAGACTTTTCATTATGTTTCAAAAATAGTTACATTAAAAATGCTGAGAAATATTCACAAGTTTGGCCACTGGATATATATTGTTGTGTTCAGTTAGTGTAGGTAGTTTCTGAGAAGAAAGTGCTAGCATTGCATTTGAAGTAACATCTCAGCCTAAGCAAGCTCATAGTAGGACTGTCATGCCTTTTTATGCAAGGAATCTGGAAAATATGATCTTAAATGGAAGAAGCAATAATGTTGTATGGAGGCGTTCTAAGTAACTGGCTTAAGCTGCCAATTACTAAGGATGCTAATTTTGAAGTGCTGCCAGTATTTTATGTTAATGTTATTGAACAAAAGGCTAAAGTATTTTTTAATTTAAAACTACTGAACTATAAAATTAACTATTAGACTTTCCATGAGCTTAAGTGGACAAAGGGAATATTATGTCAAAGGCTCAATTCAGTCACCTTCAAGCCATTACACCTTTTGAAATTTGAAGCAGTAAATTGGTGTGGTCTATTATTTTAGACTGAAGTTGTCCTCCCATGGTTTCTGCCTTTATCCTTAAATAAACTTTATTCTTCACTACATTCAATGCAAAATATTAGCACAGAGAACATCAAATGAATCTATTCCCTTCTGTGTGTCACTCAGCCTGTGTTTTATGGTAGCCTAAGAGAAATAGAGAACTTGGCTACTGACTTAACCTTGCATAACCTTGTAATTCTCAGCAAGCCTAGGATTACAGCACGGTGTGGGGCAGCCTGCTGGCACCCTGCCCTCCTTGTGCTCAGAGAAGGACTGGAGATGAAATACCTGGCCATTTCTCTGGCTGGGCATTGCTTCAGCTCTCTTTATTATTCATGAAATAGACTGCAAGGCAGTAAGCTGCAGTTCAAAAGGTTGCCTATGGCATGATCCTTCCTTGTGAGTCTGGTTATGGAGTATGTGTGATTGCTTATTGATCTCATCATGCTACAAACGGCACAGTGTAAGAGGAAGAGAATGCTGTGACTTGGGGATTAGTGCTGTGCACTTGGCCAGGTGATATACTTTGCAATGTGAGCTAAATCTAAGTCTTATCAGAGCTTTAGTAGTGACCTACATCCCCAGAGAACAGGTCAGGAAATGGAAAAACCCTCAACAATGAGAGCCAGGGAACAAAAGATCAGAGTTTTACAGCAGGCTCTGAACAGCAACAAACATCGACCTCTTTATGAATTTAGAAAGGAGTGTGTATGTAGTCTTAAGAAGCTACAGCACACTTGTGGGAGCAAACTGTGCTTCATCTCATGCATCGCCAGGCATCACACTTCCCCTTCTGGCAGAACTCAGCCATCAGGTACATCAAGTGATTTTTCTGGCCTTTACATGTGTCAGAATTCAGAGACTGCAGCTGCAACAAGAAAGATAGATATACATATAAATTTTTAAGAGCCTATTTCATTTTCTGCTGCACAGTAAGTTTCAAAAGAGACTTAGACAGATTGCAGTGCACTCACTTGTGAAGATGGGACAGTGGACTGGATCAATGCTTTAATCAAAATGTTTGAGGCTTTTATTGCATTCCAATGGAGGAAAAATGCTTTTGAGCGCCATATGTTCAACACTTGCAACCAAATAGCAGATGAAATATTTGATTCATTTGCAGCAGACCTTTGATTACTTTCCAGAAAATGCTTGACTGTTTTTTTGATGAGATCATGGCTGAAGTTATTGTTCGGAACATATTGTAGTATAGGCTGAATGTTATTCCTACTGCAATTTCATATATTTTCTTAAAGAAGAGTAGACTAGAAATCTCTTCCTTTTCTCTTGGAGATGTAAGCAGTTTGTGTGTGAATTATGTAAAGCTTGGTGAAGGATATAAAATCTATGAGAGACTAACTGGCACAAGCTGGCGAATCTTACAACATGGGGTAATCTGATTAATTTATGTGTTCCCTAGAGAAAGAGAAGACAGACAGGGGCACTGAATCCAGTATTCTGTTGTTAGGAATTGCTTTTCAGTTTCAAAGGAGCATCTAACCCTGGCTTTTTAATATTGCTGTCATCAGCAATTATTAGGTGTAGGTGCCAAGCTCTTCAAGTGGCTAGGTCTTTAAAGAGTGTATCTGAGATCCTTCTATGAATTCTGTTCTGGGTTGAATTATACATAAGAAAGTGGCATCTCTGTCCTTTAGCTGCATGAACCTATGCATGACTTTCACATAATTAATTTGGGGAAAGGGAATAGGATAGAGGAAAAGTAGGGCAGCAGAATGTACAAAAATCATGTTGGTATCATACGGTATGACAAAGTTAAACTAAGATGAATGGCAGTTGTTTTTAAAGATGTGCCTTCCTTGTCTTAAAATTTCAAAAAGAAAGGTACATGTGAATCAGGCAGAAATAATCTATGGCCATATGTGTCTTATTTTCCTATGGCATTTCTCTGTGAGAAGACAGATTTGTTGGTTTTTCGAAAGAATATGAAACACAGATATGTTTTTGCTGGATAATACTTTCTTAACTGTGTTTCTTCTCATGTTGTTTCTGAGGCAGAGCTTTGGGAAGGTTTTCTGATTTCTGCCTGACATTGGTTCTCTACGAGCAAACCTTCAGCAAGAATGGACAAAAAGCAATTTTTCATGTTATTGAACATGCAAAAAAACATGGTCATGACATACAGTTACCTAAGGAGCCCACTCGTCTCTCTTATGTCTCCACAGTTCTAGATTGATGGATCTGCTCCCCTCCTCCCTTTCTTGGGCACACAGTCTGATAGGACTCAGACATTGTCATCATTTAGTGTATTCTGCAAAGTCATGGAATCAGTAAGATTCCAAGATCTCACTTGCCCTGTGCATCTGAGTATACTTAATAGAGTTAACTAAGATTTCAGTGTCTGTGGCAGAAAAATATCTCTTTTGGAACCATGCATGTAGGCACAAGATTCGGTGAAACTACACCATGTGGAAGAAAGTGAACAGAGGGATTGAAAAGCATAATGTTACTTCTCTATCAAAGAGCAGCAGATGGCAGGGACTAGCAGGTCAAATTAGTTTCCTGTTGGTGGAGAAAAAAAATCAATGATTCAGAGTCTTAGTACATTCTTATTTCAATTATGTTCTCCCATTCCCAGTGTGAGTTACTTACACACAACTTGTCATCGGTCTCTGCTTTCAAGAGTCTTAGTAATCACAATGAAGAATCTCAGGACCAAGAATGAGGTTAGAGACACTAAGCGCGACTACCTGAACAGCCTAAATTTTTCTCAAAATGATTTTATCTTGCCTCTACATGTAAAAAATCTCAAAGCTTTCTTAAAAAATTGACTTCTGTTGTGGAGTTTTTGCTTTGAAGGAATATTGGGTTGAGCACCAGATCAGAATGCTGTCATACATCTTTCTGCTTTATGAATGCAGTAGTTAGATAAGTACTCAATGCCCTAGACATGTGAAAGTCAGAGGCAGAAATCAAACTCTTCTGGAAATTTTTTTCCTACTACTCTTCACGTCTTTTTGTTCAGCTATTTAAATGAAAAGCATATTAAGTGTCAAACCAAAGAATTACATCCAAATTATTAGCCAGATCTTTACTATTTCTATGTGTTTTTCTTTTTCTTTTCCACTCATCGTGGAATTTTGCAGTTTTCTTCACTTAGCTCTTCAAAGCTGATCTCAAAATAGAGATTAAAGAATAGAAGGAAAAATTGCAATTTCTCCATGGACAAAGTGTCCCTATGATGGGAGGAGTGTTGCGCGTTGCTGCTGATGGAAGGAGTGTGCTGCAGAACACAACCATGTTGTGTGAGAGGAAGCCAACACTTGCTGATGAAATTGATGATTGGCTGGAAGTAATATGTATAAAATCAAGGTATTAAAAACCAAGTGGTTAGGAGAAAGCTAAGAATATGACTATGAGTTTGAGTATTTGAAAAATAGATTGGAGTTCACAGTGTAGAATAGTTTCATATACATTACATGAAATAACGAAAAGCTTTCCTAGCAGTCACAAATAGGGAATAGACTTAGCTCTACAAATGTGAAGCATAGGACTGAGGTTGCTCATGAAAGCACCTACATTAGGTGTCTCCTTGTGGGTGAGATGTCAAGGTTTCCATTAGAGTTAATAGAGATCTTCTCAATACAGTCCAGAGAACCTCAAAGGCAATTCAGCTGCCCGTCTGACCTGTCAGTTTTTTGTTTTAGAGTGAGTTGACAGCATAGACTTAATCTCACTTAACTAAAATGAATCTTATTCTGGATGTCCAGTCCAAGCTATCACCTGAGCTGTCTTTGATGTCATCAGGGAATGATTAGCCTTGCAGAAGGAGTCTCACATTTCTAAAATAGGCTGTTGACCCTTATTTTAGGCTATCAACTCCTATTTTAGGCTGTCTGTTTCAGACCAAAGGTCCAGTCTTGTTGCTCACCCACAATACTGCAGATATTCAGATTTTTGGGATATCTAAATGTTCTTGTCTGGTCTCCTGCCACTATATAAGAAGGGCATGGGTCAAGGCATGGGTATTCTATTGCTACTGTGTCATGTCTGCCAGACCCAAGTATTTCTAACAGGACTAAATATCTATGTGTAGACAGCTGAACTAAGCATGAAGGTCTATTTATAAATTATTAATTATAATGACTCTCATCCTGATTCCTCACTTGACATGAGAATTGGAGTTCTGAAGGCAATAATAAACAGACTGACTTTATTATAGCTTTCTGTGTATCAACAAAGTAAAAAAGCCATATAATAACTAGAGAGGTCATCCACCCAGAAGATGGTTTATAATGTGGTATGGTAATAGACACAAATTTGGCATAAATTAACACGGTTTCTGATCTCAGCTTTATAGTTGAGTTGTGTAAATGTAGTTATTAGAGTAAAAGCAACATTGCTATTTGCTAAAGTGTCTGAAGAGAAGGCTTGATTATGGCATTTCTTCACAGGTTGCAGTATACTCACTGCGAAAAAGAACTTTTTTTTTTTTTTTTACTAGCTGATGCTTTTGTAAAAAAAAAAAAAGTAGATGCAGAAGTGTTAGAGGAAAATGCTGTAGTTTGCTTAGACTGCATTTTTTTCAGGTGGCATGCTTGAGTATACAAAAATTACCCCTTGAGAATCTGTGTGCATCTTCATTCTAGAATACATCTTGGTTTTAGTAATGAAACAAATGAAAAGGTTTTGTTTCTGTGTGTGAGGAGAAGATATTATAAAAAAGGAATCAAAGGAAAAACTTTCCTCTATTTTAATTAGAAAGTGATTGTATTGCACCATTAAAACTATGAGCTCTGTCATGAAATTAAAAAAACCTGGGATCAGTATTGGGCATAGACCTTGCACTAACAACTGTAGGTTATTTCTTTTAACATCAGTTGCGTGGAGAGGAAAAGTGCTATTTTAATTGAAAGGACAAATATCACAACCTTAATATTGTTGAAGTAGCAAATCATGACACTGGCAATGGGTAATGTTTGTAATGATATTCTTCAGACATGGGGGCATTCAGAGCAGAAGCTTTTGTCAAAAATAAAAAAACCCAACATTTACATCACACAGAAAATACAAATTTCCTTTATAAGCTAGTTAGCTTCAGGCTGAGGAAGGCTTAAGAACATTACTCTGTCTGCTATTCCAAATAGGTATTTTATCTGTCATCAACATAACAAATGTATTTGGCAGATATATGTTACTATTTTTCCTCACCAGATATCTCAGAAAATAAAAATAAAGGTATATGGGTAACATCTGCATGACAGTTTCAAATCAATCTATAACTACTGTAGGTCTAAAAAGGAGCCAGATGACAGAGAGAAATAAGCAAATTAAATTACATACTATTGGATACTCAGTGTATTACACATTAGTGGATAATGACTGTGACTAACAGCTATTTTGAAACCACAAACTTACCTCAAACTCACTCCATTTTTGTTTTGTTCTATGAATAGATCATAAGATATCAGAAAACACAATGCACACAATCTAGATTTAGAAATGACTATGCACTTTCTTATAATTCACAGCAGGTAACATAATTAAAAATCATGACTTCTGTAATGACAAAAAAATAGGCTATATGTAAGTATTTACTATTAACAGAAACTAATTTCAAATGTTTGTTTGTTTGTTTGTTTGTTTTCTGAAGAATTTGATATTACAGAACAAGACCCAATCTAAAAATAAAAGGAGAAATTTGGACTTTTTTTTAATTAAACAATGAGTTGTATGTCATCCAAAGATAACACTTGTATGGTAGTATGTATTGAGGTAGGGATTATTAGTCAACAAGCCAAGGAGATGCACAAAAGGTTGACACATCTATGCATTAATTGTGTGGCATGTTTGTTTTCTGTGTTAAAAGAAGTCAGTGTGCACTCCTCCAGAATGTATTCATAAAAAAATATTTTAAAAGACAAAGGGGAATAGAAACCTAACATCCCTCATTATTGCATATTCAATCTTTCTGTCTTTTTGTCCTAGTCTCTTCAATCAGACCGTCACAACATTTTCATAACTTTGTCATTATTAGACACAAGAGGAATAACAAAGATGAAAGAAAGGATAGAAATAGGATGACTGCAAAGTATGCATGTCATCTGGCCATGTCAGTAGTTGCTAATTAACTTATCTTATCTGTGTCTTATCACTGTACAGTATGTGTCATACATACAGCCCAGTGACGAGCTGTTCATCAGATATGCTGTTGAAATCAACAATGGCATCTTAAGCTGTAGAATCAACTAGCTTGAGAAGAGAACACAGAATAATTAGTTCCTTCCTCTACTACAATTGCTCTAATGCATGTAGATAAACAAAAATTTTATATCACCTCATACATATCTTGCATGCCCTCTGTGTTTCACTTAATTTTGCCCTTCGTTACAACATGTCAGTGCATAGAATATGGACCTTTTTTTACTATGGACTAGGTATTTCTTTATGGAGCTTCTTTTAATGTTGAGAGTGTATGTACTTTTAGTTTTGTCTGAAGAGATTGAGGAAATAGATTTAAAATGTATTAATGTATAAAATGTGAATTTCTTCCTTGTGAAGAAAATGAGTGTACTGTCAGTGACACTGAACAATCAGTTTCTTAACTGACACAACTGAAACAGCATGAACTTCTCAAAAGTGCAGATCCAACAAATCCTTCTAATGAAGATCCTACTAGAAAAATAATGGGCTATTAAAATTACTCTGAACTAGATAGCTGCCTTGAATGAATTACATGAATAACAATCTCTTAAAACATGACTGTGTTGTTCTCCATGTGATTATGCCTAAGAAGGGAGCAGATACTGCTGGCTCCCTGTAAGTTTGCATCTTTCCATCTAGCATCTCACTGCATGTGATTAGAACTGGTCAAAACATTCCTGGCCATGTTTCTGTTGGGCAATGCTGGTTCTATAGATTGAATGAATTCTGGTAAACCATACCCCAAGCTAAAAACATATTCTAAGCCAACATCATATGTCTGAGAGGTTAGGAATGAACTGCCAGAAGACAAAAAGCCTTAATATGAGCAACATTTCTGCTTTCTTCATGCACAGACTTGCGATGTTCTGGCACCCAAGTTTCTCAAGTCAGATTCGTTTCTCATGGTTGATTGAAGGAGGAATTTGGGGAACTTGAGGATTATCCGAGGTAAATGCTGTTTTGAGCTGATTACTCAGATTGTATTCCCTCTTAATTGGGTTTTTGTTTGATGGAGGATGTCAGTCGGCTCCCACTGAAGTCAGGGGAACAACTCCCTTTGAATTCAGCTGCCATTGGATCAACTCTGGGTGCAGAGCACTGGCAGCTACCTCAGCTGTCAAAAATTTCAGTTCCTGTCACATAAATGACAGGAGATAAAGCAAGATTTAAAGACTGCAAAAGAACTTTAAATATGTTTCAACATTTGCTGCATTTGGAAGCTGAAATGCTGCCAACAATTTGATGTGTGTTTTCATGTGCTGCACAGGCTTACATTTTTGTTTGTTTTTTTTTCACAATAGAAAAATAATCAACAGATAGTGGCCTTAGACAACTCTGACAATTCTTTCCGCTTTCACTTTATCAACATGTGAAGATCTGCCTTTGTATATTTGGTATTTTCTTCTTATTTTGTCTTACCGCAATGTAATTATTCAGCTATTGGCCTTGGAACTGGGAGCAATAATACATTCTGACATATATGAAGTTGTGTTTTTGTCTCATTTCTTTTTTTTTTTTTTCTATTTAATATTAAAGCAATGGTAACCTGTGACCCATTGTTCTGGGAAGTACATGCAAACACATCTGTTTGTGTGCTCATGTCTAGTTATAAATGCATGCTGCAGGAAGCCAACAGCTGCACTGAGGAATTCGCAGTGAAACCATGAGGTGGGCACAGTAAAAAGATGGATGAAACACAGTGGGACACAATTATTTCCTCTTTTTACTTCAGTTTAGGGAAAAATGATATAGCTGTTGGTTTTTTTTTTTTTTTTTTCCAGGCAGGTATGGCACCTTTCAAAGGGATACAATTCTTTTATCATCTATTGATTAGCTGAAAAATTAGGAAAAATTCTAGAAGCTGGCAAACTCTGAAGTTAAAGGCAGATGTTATGAATTTTTTCAGAAAACAGTAGAGACTTTTCTCCTCCAGGGTAGGCCATACTGGCATACTGGGCACCAGTGCAGCAATAAGTTAGGGTCAGAAGAGTACACTGGGAAATGCGATCAACTTCCACTGTCCTTTGCATTAAAAGAGAGGGAGGAAAATGGATAACTAAGATGACATTGGCTCCTAAATTTCTCCTGTAATAGAATTACATTGATAAAACTATTCTATTTACTTGGAAAATGTACGGGTAGATCTCTGCATAATTAGCTTTCTCAATTTGCGTGCAGATTACATTGATCTATTTGCCTCCCAGGAAGCAGAGAGTAAAATCCTCTGTTTACAAAATTTGTGAATTCCTGTTGTATTTAATGTGAGCAAGTAGCAGTTGTGTACTCGATGCAGTGAGGCTCTGGAAGCTCTTCAAAATGCTGTTAGCTGTCAGACTACTGCTAGCCTCTTTCACTGAAAATATAAATACATTTTTCTAATAAGGATATGTTTGCATGGAAAGAAAGAAGACCTAATCTGACCATAAACGTATGGCATTTGTTCCAATTTATCTGTCTCTGGAGTTCTGAAAAGGCCAGTGGATCAAATTTTTTTGAAAAGGAATAATTGTCTCAGAGATATTGACACATTTGCCTTTATTTCTCAATAGTGGTAAGTTGCAAAGCACTATGTCTATAGGTTGAGTTTGTCACTCCTGCTTTAATACAAGGCACAGAAATTGTGGAAACTTCAGCTCCGAGTGATTTTTGTTTAGGAATAGGAATGTAATTTAGTGGGGATTAAAACTAAATTTTGTCAAATCAAAAATAAAGGGGCAGTTCTTTTAAAGAAGGGCTGAATATGGAACTGGTAGCTTACACATTGTTTTAAGAAAATGTTATTCTATTTTTATTTTTGTCTTTAGCAAGGTTGGAAAGGATTAGAAATATCAGAGGCATTGGCTCTCTGCCAGTAGTGAATTTATTAAGAACATTTTATTGTGTTCACATTCACTGACAGCTTTCCTTTGATCTTTAAAGTTATATTTCGAGTCCGATTGATTTAAAATGCTTTCCTTAGAAATGAATGGTAGGAAGCTTATTTCATTTTGCCAAAAATTTTGTATGTGGGAAGAAAAGGGGTATCTTGTAAAGTATGGAGACCAGTGTATTGTACAACAGAGTCACCCTTCAGTGAATGAAAAAGGAAAAGTTTAAAGCCTTTCAGACCTTTCTTAGACTGGATATGGAGCTGTCAGCATTGTCAGTACAATTTATTCACACTGTTCAAGTGCTTATGAAAGCTACTGAGGAGTCTGATCTGTAAGTGACTGAACAGACAATGCTCTTGAGCTTTGAGTACAAATAGAAAGCTGCTATTTCAGGCTCCATGCATCACAACTAGTGCTTTCTAGGAACACGGCCAGTCTAAATAAAACACAATCTTGCTATAATTTTATACAACACTTGAAAAGAAGATGAATGCCACACCATACCCTTCACAAATGCTTCTCTCCTACATTTTTCTGTAAGCAAGTGGTAATTTGACTTGATGATATGCATGCCAGATTTAATTACGCTTTCATGTTCTGCTCTCCTCTAACTATAATACTTTTCTTTGTTAACTGATTATACCACAGCATTTCATTTTCTAATGCCAGAATTTCCTGGTGCCTCATTTATTGAATTGTTTTGAAAAAATAACAACTAGCCTAGCTATCTGATCTATTAGGCGTGTGAGAAGGATGTGTGCTAACTGACACACAGTTTATCCATTGAGTTTGGCTATTATTCCACTGTATAAAACTCTAAGTGGAAACATGATTGAAAGTTGAAACTAAGCTGCTAGTGCCCATACTTCCATCTCTGCTGGGTGCCTATGGCACTTGGACTTGAGGTGAAGATAATAGGGATAGTTGAGGTCAGATTTTTACCCCTCATTAATGTACACTGAAAAAAAAACATAGGACATATTCCTTTTCTGGCCAGAACAGCCCTACCATAAATTTTTTGTCAAACTGTTTGGAGGATACTTGATTGATGGCATGCAATAGTCTGACAGTTAATGAAGTTGATATACCTTGGAAAATTTCCTTTGGAATACGGCCATGACATATGTTATTTCTATTTCAATTGGTAATACAAATATCTAGCTTGTATACTTAAATGCTTTGTTTTCTATTAAATGTAATGAAAAATTTCCTGAGCAGAGACTATAAAATCTCAAGATTTTGTTCACTTACTTTTTATGGTCAGGATTTAATGTTGTTGGGTTATTTATTTATTGTTATTATTATTATTTTTATAGTTGTGGAATCATAGAATGGCTTGGATTGGAAAAGAATAATAGAATCAAAGAATGGGTTGAATTGGAAAGAATCTCAAGGATCCCTCACTGCCTCAGGCAGGATTACCAACTGATACAGCAAATACTACATTAGGGCCCCATTCCACCTGGACTTGAGCACTTGCAGGGATGGGGTATCCACAGCTTCTTTGGGCAAACTGTTCCAGTGTCTCACTACCCTCACCATAAAGAATTATTTTTTAAAATACTAATCTAAATCTTCTCTCTTTTGATTTCTCTCTTTTCCTGCTACTTGTACTTCCTGATAAAAAGTCCCTTACCATCTTTCCTGTAACCCCCCTTTAAATTCTGGAAGGCTATAACATCATCTCAGAGCCTTCTCTTTTCTAAGTTGAATTACACCACCTACTTTAACCTGTCTTCACAGGGGAGTTGCAACAGCCCTCTAATCATCCCCATGGCCTCCTCTGGATTTGCTCCAGCAGGTCCATATGTTTCCTATGCTGAGGTCTCCAGAGCTTAATGCAGAATTGCAGGTGGGCTCTGATTTGAGAGGGAGAATCACCTCCTTGAGATGTCATGTAAATGTGCATTTTCACTGCTAAAGAATAGTATGTCTGAATATTAGACTTTTTAGAAAAACATCTGAATTCTAGTGTCTCGAATATTCCAAATTGCCAGAGTCTAGACTGTCATATATATTTGTATCTTTAATGCAGGTTTTCAGAATAGCTTAATCTGTGAAATTATTTATGATTATGCATTTACAAGGAAAAAAAAATCAAAAAACACACACAAAAAAACAAAAACCCCAAAACAATACATTTCTTAAATGCTGCTTTTAAAAATAGTTTTAAAATAGAACCTGTTCTGTCCAACTGCAATCTCTAGTGTTGAAAAATGATAGTACTGGCTTAAAAATTATTAGCTACAAAGATAAATAAATTGCAGGCTCTTTTTATTTAACTTTGGCATTCAGAGCTTAGGCATTTAGGACTAATATCTTCAAGGATTTTGTTCATTTTGTGAAAATACAAGTGTGGATGATTCATTTTATTTTAACAGAATAAAAATGAGAAGAGGTAACAACAATAACATGATATAGGAGGAGAAAACAACAATTATCCTGAGCCTATGGTATAATCATGAAATTTTACACTGTTGGATTATACAGAAAGGTTGCATTTTACTGTTATGTGGAAATAAAATTATTTAACTATGGTAAGAAAGTAGGTTTTTTTTGTAAATCAGATTAAGCTGAAATCCATTAAAGTAGGCAATGAACATCAAGACTAGCTGACAAGAGGGTTAAAATATTTTGTTGAAGTAAAGCCAAGATATACATTTATTTTGAAGGCACTATATCTTCAGTTTTACACAACATTTGTCAGTAAAAGTCATACTTCATTTATCTTATTACCACAAATTCTAAATAAAAGAAAATGCACTGCATAATGGAATGAGGTAATAAAGTACTTCGTAAACATTGAACAAGAATGAAGAAAATAGATTGACTTTCAAGCAGGCAAACAAAAATCTGATTTTGCTACACCAATTTTCACATGCTGGAGCCAGATTTTCTCTACTTGTGCTTCCTCAGCCTGAGAGTAGTTACCCATCAGTGAAAATGCATTTTTTTATGTTAACTGTTGTGTGGTACTGATGACAGGATATTTCTCAGGTCACCAGTAACTAAACATGCATGCTGCAGTGATCGATAACACCTTGCTTTATGCATGAGACAAAGCCAAGAGGAAAGCAATGCAAACTATGGTTGAGCATGTCAGATGTTACAGTCAAGCTGCATTCTTCATTCTTTGAACTTGAAATTGCACAAAGGCAGAAGATTGCCTTTTTAACTTCTTGCCTGACCTGAGTCACAGAAACCCAATACCTCAGATCGGATGCTTAAGATATACAGCTACTCACCTTCAGCTTTCTGGCCTGCACCATAGCCTCCTTCACACTTTTGTAACCTAACGTGCCTTCAAGGATTGAGCTGCTGTGGGGTACCTGTTTCATTGCATGTAATCGTTTTGCCTCTTTTTCCCTGTACTGACTATATTTCAGACTTATATTCTGTTATATATTTTTTTTTCTGTATCTGAGTTCTCCAAATAGAACTTAAAAACATGTAGAGACTTGTGGTCTTTTTTTCTCTACTTTTTTTTCCCTCCAAAACAGGTAGATAATTTTAATAAAATTTAATTACAAAATTACATATTCAAGATAGAAATATTGATGTAAATGGAGAGTAAATAAAAAAGTGCAAAATACTCCCTTTTTAATATTTCTTTTTCCAAAATAGATTGTCTGAAAATGGCAATCAGCCAAGCTTAATTTCATAGACTGTGACAGCAGAAGTGCTTACTAGCTTCTGACCCCTGTGTTAGTTGTTTTATTTTTTTTTGCCTATAAACAAAGACAAACAGAGATGTAGAGATTCATCTGTAATAAGTAGCCAAACTCTTATCATAGTCAGAGAAAATTCAGAAAGTGTAGAAAATAGAATCCAACTTGTGATTCTTAGTTTAAAATGGGTATTTATAGGTGCTCTGAAATGTGTGTTCTCAAGGTTTGTAAAGAAAGTCTGGAGCAGCTGTAATGTTTCAGAATCTACCTTGCCTGCAGATAGGTATATTATAGAGTCATAGAAACGTAGAATGGCTTGGGTGGAAAGAGACCTTAAAGAGTGCCTAGTTCTAACCGCTTTCTTGAGCAGTGTTGCCACCCACAAGATGAGTCTGCCCAAGGTCCCATCCAATCCGGCCCTGAACACCTCCAGGGATGGAGCATACACAGCTTCTCTAGGCAACCAGTTCCACTACCTGACTACCTCCTGAGTAAAGAATTTAAAATTAACATCTAACCTAGATTTCCCCTCTTTCAGATTAAAGCCATTCCCCATTTTCCTATCACTATCAGACAGTGCAGTGTGTTGTCCCCCTCCCGTTTAGAAGCTCCCCTCAAGCACTGGAAGGCTGCAAGGAGGTCTCCCCCGAGCCTTCCCTTCTCTTAGCTAAACAAATTCAGCTTTCTCAGTCATTTCTCATAAGAGAGGTACTCCATCCCTCTGATCATCATCAAGGCCCTCTTCTGGACCTGCTCCAAGAGCTCTGCGTCTTTCTTGCACTGGGGGCCCCAGACCCAAAAGAGGTACTCCATATGGGGTCCTCATGAGGGCAGAGTAGAGGTGCACAATCCCCTCCCTCACCTTGCTGCCATCCCTCTTTTAATGCAGCCATGCAGACCATGAAACTACTGGCTTCCCAGGATGTGTGTTCATACCGCTGACTCATGTCCAGCTTTTCATCCAGCAGGACCTCCAAGTCCTTCTCAGTAGGGCTGCTCTCAATGAGTTTTTCTTTCAGCCTGTAGGCATATCCAGGATTGCCCTGACCCAAATGCGCTTGGCTTTGCTGAACCTCATTAGGTTCCCATGGGCCTTCTTTTTGAGCATGTTGAAGTTCCAGTTGGTAACATCCCTTCCTTCGATTGTGTCAACTGCACCACTATCAGCAAACATGCTGAGGGTACACTTGATCCTACTGTATTCTATGTCATTGATAAAGATACTGAAGAGCACCATTCTCAAGGTTGACATTGGAGGGACACCACTCATGATCAGCCTCCAACTGGATGTGGATCCACTGATCACAGACCTGGATGTGACCATCCAACCAGTTCTTTATCCACCAAATAGTCCAGCCTTGAAGTCCGTATCTCCCCAATTTATAAATAAGGATATGGTATGAAAGTATGTCAAAGGCCTTGCAAAAGTCCAGGTTATTGCTTGAGATGGTTCCCATTCTCAGTCTTACTATTCATAGTCTTTTGACTTGAATCTGGAGAACTCCTGAGCAACTGAACTAAGTTGAATTACAGCTTATCAACCTGGCATGAGATACCACCTGGCCTTTTTTTGCCTAGAGAAACTAAGTATTGTTGATGATTTACTGACATTTTCATTCCTACAGTGAATAAGCAATGGAATATTAGGAATTTTTAGAATATACTTTTATGAAAACAATAATATTTAAAAACACCAGAGATATGACACAGCTTTGACTTTCTAAGTAGCATTATGTTTCCACTGAAAGGAAATTCTTAAAAATTCAAATGACCTTGTGGTGATTTCACCTCATTTATTTGTGCAGTGTTATATACGTCTATAATTTTGCTTATTCTACTTGCTGTCATTTCCACTACTTGTACAGTAGCTCATAGTTAGAACCAAAATCTACTTTGTTTTCCTTCCTTTTTTGCTCTTCCCTATTCACGTAAAAAAATATTGTCCATATTCTCTGAAGTGTATAGATAATACATCTGTTAGCAGGTCTTAGATCGTATACTCTGAAAACAGTCCTTTATCAATATACAAGGACATGAAAAAATTCTGACAGATTTCACTGAAGGGGAAGTCCTGAGATAATGTAAATCTCACCATTATTGTCAATAAAGATTCTTCTTAAGTATGGGAACATGAACATTTATAAAAATGATTACCATAATCTCAGTTTTCAACAGTTATCACTGTAAATGCTGTAAGTAGTTATACCCTGAACTGAAGGCAAGCTGTCGGCACCTTCAGGAGAGCTCAGTTCTAGCTTTACTCGAGCTTCATGCTGGATGATTAAGTCTGTTTCCCCTACATATCCATTTAAAGAACTGTCTGAAGTGGTTATGAGTGTTTTTCTATTCTTGGGAAAGATGTATTTTTTCCCCCTAACCAAGTGCTTTGTGTTTTGTGGCTGATATCTGTGCAATCCTTCATATGCATTTTTACTTCTTAGTCATGTAAGTTTCTCCTCTGTAGCATGAAAGATTTTGAAACCTGGACCTTTGAGACAATATTTGCCCATACTATAAAATTTGTTTTGGAGAGAGCTAGAATTAAGGAGAAGGAGGTCTGAAGTGAGAAGAAAGCCAAAGAAAATAAAGAGGCTTAGAGGAATAAATGATTACTGAGAAGGGCTGCACAAGGGAAGCAGTTAAGAACTATGCTGAAAGTAGATTGGATTGGCATGGTTCAAGGAAAGTGATTTTGCAATATTTCTTGCTGAGAGTACCAAAAGTAGCTTTTGGAGAGGAAGATATTTAAAGCCTCTTCATCAAGAAGAAAGATTAGAATTCTGCATAAGACACTACATTATAGTTAGATATTTTTTTAATTTCTCAGAAACAAGTGGATAATTTAAGTAGGCATGGCTGAAAGACTCGGCCAAACTAAACATGAATGTAAACATGGGGTGTAATTGTAAGAACTTGTCTAATATCTCTGATCTTAGGGTCTGGCTTACAGTAGGTTGTACTATAGGCTGCTTTCTGGAGAAAGACTTGTTAAAAAGTAAGTAAAAACATACTGCCCTCACAACATTCAGAGAAAATGTATGATTGGAGGTGAAAAGTTCCAAGAGAAGAGAAAAAAAAAATGATTGCAGACAGTCTCACAAGCTAATTTGAAACTAAACAAAATGCGTTAAAATGGGAGTGGGTTAATCCTTTCAGTCTAGTAAGAGAAGTGAGTGATACAGAGGACCTAAATAGAGAATGATTATTCAGTTTCTCTCGTAGCACTAAAACATGGAGTCATTTCAGTGAAGTGTAAACCAAGAAGTCTAAAAAAAAATTAAAGCAAGTATTTTTTCCTATAACGTGAAATAAAACTTCAGAACTTTTTACCACTAATGTGATAGTTAAAATATAAGCTAATTGAAAAAAGAGATGAGAAAAAGTCATGGAATAAATCTTGTCCACTAGGGTCTAAATGCAACATCCATCTCAGAAAGTTATAAACTTCTGATTTCCAGAAAATGAGGAAGTAAATGAGCAGGAGCACTATATCAGCAATCAAGTTTTTAATAATCTTTTCCTATTCATTTGCCACTGGCTACTGCCAGGGAAAGATTATTGGACTAAACAGATGGTTTGGTCTTAACTAGCATGAAAGATATCACACATTAATAAGAGAAATGGTAGAATGCTTTTATCAAAACAGATTTGTAAACAGAGAAACAAAAAATTCTAAGAGATTAAAAAATTTTCTTTTGTTCAGCTACTGTTTTTCCTGAAGAAAAGATTACAGTAAACACTGCCACTATGTAATTTTTCCACTTTGGTTGTGGTTAGAAGTAATAAAGCTGAAATATGTGATCATATCATATACTTTCTATGGATTTATCCTTTGTTGAGAAAAGAGAAATGGGTTGCTTGTGTCTGTTACAAAAATGCCGGTCAAGTAAGATGGGTAGCAAAAAGTGACCATCTGTCACATGTTATTTTAGTGTTAACCTCAGTCTCATAAAATGGGGCCATCCCAACTCTCCTGTGGCAGTGTAAAGCTATTTCAATTCTACTCACACCCTCTGGGCATCAGCGTGATTTGGAAACCTAATAAAGTAAGTCATCAAAGAACAACCCATGTGTCCAGAATTTGTATTACTGCACTATGGGGAACCCAAGCAGTGCTATCCTTTAAGACATATGTCTTCTAAAGTGCCATTTGAAGACAAAAAAATCAATGTGATTTTGGTGGAAAGTGCCAAATAATACAAAGTAAGAAAAGGTGCACAGTATGCTGATAGTGCACACAAGTGCTTCTCACACAGGAACAGAAATGCAGCTAGTTGTTCCACCTACTTGAATCAAAGGAATAATTCTCAGTCCATCATTTCTATACTCAAGAATGCAGAAAAACAAACAAAAAACAACAAGAAAATCCAAGGCTTTTCCTAACTTGCCCCCACATTTTTAACTTATTTCTTTACTTCTACTCTGCCCACACTATGTGAAAATTAAAAGAACTTTTGTCCATTATCTATGGAATATGTTTGGAAAGCCTGTTAATAAGAAATCTAACTTGTAAGCTTAACTTGTAATTATCTGGGATAATCCTATGCTGTGAGCAATAGCCAGTTAACATCAACGCATAGGCTTAGACTTCCTTTGGTAGTTATGTGGACTTCGTCATTTTGGCCCACTATAATTATTATTTGCATCCTGAGTTGGCTATCTAATAAAGAATAGAGAAACCTCATCTTCACAATGCTCATTTTCCTCCATCAGCTTTAATGAACACCTATGATGACCGGGTTCAATGCTGTGACTGTTCTGGATGTGTGAGATTAGGTGAGTTGAATCCTGTAAGTACTGTACTTTTTAGATCCACAGCATGTGAAAGTGTGGCTGCTCAAGAACTCTATGACCACAATTACTTGTTGAGCATTGACCCAGTCAGTAATGGATGTAAACACACAAATCTGTGTGGAAGGAGTTCTTTTCAGTTGTGCCCACTGTCAGGACAAGGAGCAGTGGGATCAAACTGGAACGCAAAATGTTTCATACAGACGTGAGGGAAAAGTTTTTTACATTGAGGGTGACAGTGTACTGGAACAAGTTGCTGAGAGAGGTTGTGTAGTCTCCTCTGGAGATATTCAAAGCCCACCTGCCCCACCTTTGTAACCTACTCTAGGGAAGATGCTGTAGCAGTGGGGTTGGACTAGGTGATCCCCAGAGGTCCCTTCCAATCTCTGTGATTCTGTGAAGTGAGAAGATTTTCAGGCAGCCAGGACCCTCTCTTTCTCTGATTCTTCTTAGAAGAATTGGCTGAGAACTGAAAACAAGAACCAATTGGTTAAACAGGTAACTTTAATTCAGTACAATTCTGAAACAGTCCTCAAAATAGTGTTCCTCTATCAATACAAATTTGGCTGTAAATCTTTAATGAAAACATGTGTACCGTTCAGTTTAGCATTATTACACCTGTACATTTTAATACATTCATTTATAAAGAAGATCAAATTCTCAAGGGTAGTGTTCGAGCTCCTGCATTTCTTTTGTTGAATACATAAACATTTTGAAAGGAATATATTCTCAATTTTCTTCATAAATATTAAAGGCATATGTGGAACATAGCTAGAGCTGAGAGAAAATGCAAACTCAGCATTCAGTAGCTCTTGTTTGAACTCTCCTGGACTTGTAGATTCAGCAGTGATTAAAGCAGGAGAACAAATATCCAGATTTATAGGTACTTTTCAGTAAAATTTTCTTAAATTCCTATATATCCGATGCATAAATAATATATAATATCACAGTCAAAGATGTTATAATGGAATTTTACTCCAAGATGGGAAAAAGCTGTGACAATTTTGCTATGTTTACTTTACAACCATGGCAATATTTCTGTGGTTAAACAAAGAAAACCAGCACAACAAGCGTGTCTGCTGTATTCCTATTTTTTTTTTTTTAATGTTCATACCACAAGTCTTACAGTGATATAAGAAAAAATATGAAGCTTTGACTGAACCTCTCTTAAGCACTATGTTTACTGAGACCATAAACTCTAAACATTTCATAATCTAAGCAGTTCACATACAATTTATCCTGGGTGTTTTATCCCCGTCAGTGGAGACCGATTATTGTGAACTGATTGAAAGCCTACTAAAGTCAATACGGGCTTTTTAAAGGACATCAGTAGGCTTGGAATAGATTCTTACTTCAAACCATTTGTAGCATAGGAAAATGTTTATGCTTTATCAGCACAAACATATAATGGGTTTGAAAATGGCAACTGCTCAGAACTAGAGTTTCTGTGGAAGAAGACAGAAACAGTGGTTGTATTTTGGAAGAAATCCAGAATCTGGAAGAGAAAGAAAAATTATTTTCCAATAGATGGGCTTTTTTTCTTTTAGGAGGGTCTCTTCTTTGCTGTTAAAATAAATCTGGTAAAGGTAGATTGACACACAGTGAGCATAAAGGGGAGTCAAATATAATATGATGTGTTTGAATTAGATACATTTATGCAAGGGCTGAAGGTTGGGAATTGGAACTAGTTGACCACTGAGGTCCCTTCTGACTTCAGCCATTCTATTGTTCCATACTTCTACAGCATTGTTTATTCTACATGTACCAGTGGCTGTGTCTTTTCCCAGTCAGGAATGATCAAACTTAGCTGATGAAAATAATTCATTTTGCCGTGGGTAATAAGAACAACCTATATTGATAGGAATTTCAGAGTTGAAACTAGATTAATTTAAATATAAAAATTCTCTCTGTGAATGAATCATGCGGAGTACTTAAGAGCGCAAGAGAAGATCTTATGACTTTGACATACTGCTGCTGATCCACAGGCTTTCAGTTGGAGCAGTTCTCTGGGAGTGAATGTCTTTTTATACTTGTCGAAGCAAGGCAGTCAACCAACTGTGAACTACTGGATGCTCCAAACACTCATATGTTATACAAAAGATGTGCAAACTATAGCACAGTTTTTAAGTGGTCTCTGGGGTTTAATCCTAACAGCGGTACAGGAAGAAACAGCCTCTACTCTCTGTAAATCTTAAATCTCTGTAGTTTGTAGTATATGACCAATAAAAAGTAATTTGTATAGAGACAGTGACAGTCAAAATGAGGAGGGGATTCTTTCTTTATTAGAGAGGGAATTCTTTCTACCATCTTCAGAAGTTTCAAGCAGTGCTGGATAAAACCTGAGAAGTCTGCCTAAATTGAAAGATTCAAAGTAGGTGATTTAAAATAGTAAATGTTTACATGTTTGTAACTTTTATTTTCATAGCCTTACTTCATCTGATTAATCTCTGATGCTTTAAACAGATATTAAAAAAGCACATTAAAATCTAAAGCAGCCAATCAGTAATATCTCTGTGATTATATTAAATTGTACGTGGGAGAACAAAAGATTAATGTTGTTTTGGAGGAAGCAAGCCAATTGTAAATTTAACCCTGCAGCTGATTCCTCAAGGGCATTGGCACGTGCCACTGTGTATAGCAAAAGGAACATGACCCACCTAATGCATGCATGATCTCCATAATGGAAAAGAAAAAAGGCTGAGGTCTAGAGAGGTCTAACAGAGGGCAGGGACCAGAATTTTGAACAGATGGTATTCAGGGGCCCACTGGCCGCTTGAAAGCCAGGGAGTGGAGAGAATAGGCAGAGAGTAATTAGCAGAAGGTGATAAAAAAAAAAGGCATCCAGGATCTCCTAAACATCTGTTTAGAAGAATAAAGAGCCTGGTCTGACCCTGAGCCTTAATGATCTTAAAAGATACAATATAATTGCTTAGAAAAAAATACACACACACTCCATGCTGAGCTGCAGCAAGCCCTGCGTGGGGAGCATTGCAGGAGTTTGTATAATTATTAATTTGGTGTATTTGTTTTAGAAAGATTATACACAGCATTAAGCCAATAAATGAAGTGGCTATAATCAAAATGCCAACTGTCTTTTCTTGGAATCAATGGGCTCTTAACAAAAATTTGAATTTCAGATAACTTACAAATTGATATTACTTGCTCTGCATGTTAAAATGGCTATTTTGCCTCCTTGTCGTGTGTTTGTATGGCTACATCTGCCTTTCTTCCTATTTATTTACACAGGGAGAACTTAAATCCTGAGTTTGTTTATCTGGTTTAAAGTATTTTGTGCTCCACAAATAGCAGCTAATTACAGTGTCAGAGACTGATTGCAGTTGTCATCACTTACTACTGACCCAGTTACTTAAAAATTACTGCTGAAATTCAACCAAGGAAAATGCTGACTCACAATAAGATTTTCTGATACTTTTTTTCCCCTTCTTTTCCATTCTAGTAATAATTCAATACCAAAGTCCACAATTAAAGTCTCAGGAAGTGTTTACACACCAGATAATTATTTCCTATTATCTTTTTAAAACATCATTTATAACAACATAAAATAATCTTTTTTTCCCCTTGATGTTTCCCACATTCCCCTTGCCTAATTCTCTGTTTCAACCTTTGCAAACCAGCACTGCAGTAGAAAGATGGAGCTAGTGATTTTCTGGAAATATGTGCTTATATATTAGCTTGAGCGTATGTGTGAGATCTGACCTTGTGGAATATTTTCATTTGCATTCTGAAAGAAAGGGTAAAAAGCACTTTGAGAAAATCACAGGTGATGCTAAATTGGAAGGTGCTGTAAACATTAGAAAAGAGAGAAGTAAGTCTAAAGGGAACTGAAAGAGATGAGAAACATGAGAAGAGAATAGCAGTGTGTGCCCTAAGGAGTTTGAAGGATAGGATGATTAGTAGATGTAGTGCAGGTGAGGTAATTAAACGTGCATAGTTAAAGGCAGGTATCGCATAATGCACTGCAAAGGAGGCTTGTGTCTCTGTTCAAGATGGATGAAATTGCCTTAGTATTGCATAATGACAAAAATAAGTACATAAGTGTTTAAGAAATCTAGCAGATATTTGATGGCATACGTGAAAATTACTTTATTATGACAGAAATTTAAGGATTTTTCATTAAGCACGGTGCTGAGAATGGCATTTATTCCCATTTCAGAGTTGAATGTATATGAAAGATTCCATAGAAAAGTTGCTTCATGAGCATTACATCAGACTTTAACTGCTAGACTTAATTTAAGCCCACTGTGTTTAAACTAATCTTGTGTCATAAGCACATCATGAATACAGCAACACTATCTTCACTGTGCTTTTAAACACTTTTATTTGCTAATCATTTTGATAAAAACAAAACACACACACACGCAAAACCTACAACACAAAAACTAGTGAAATTCTACTAGATTTTATTACATTTTTATTGGGGGCCAAAATACACTGAGGAAATATCACTGAATGTGAGAAGCTTGCTTGAAAGATCTTGACCTATGTACTACTCCCTTCAGATTATATCTCTGTAGCAAAGGAAAAAATGGAAATAGATTGGTAGCTATAAGCTGATCGCAGCAGAATTTGGAGAACACTCCAAGCTCTGTTGAGATCTTCTGAGTACACTGTTAATGCATCAGTAATGAATGGAAATTGGGGCTAGTAATATACTATATTGCACTATAACTTGTTAGTGAGTCTTCAGCGCAAACAATGGAAAATAAACAGGAAAATTAGCAATTGAAAATGTTAATGAACTGAGACCTGATTTTCATATTTTCACCTGCATGGATACACTTCTCAAAGCATCTTTTCCTTCTTCCATTTGTTTCCAGCCTGGGGAGGAATTCTACTTGGGAAACTGCAACCTGAGACAAGAGGTGCTATGAAATGGTGTGAGCCACACGTTGGAAATGAGGTGCAAGTCAGACTGGCAGGCTTCATGAAAGAGGCCACGTCAATATAGTTAACACTTTCTTGCACTATGCCCTTTGGCTGAATGAGGTGATAAAAATAACAGCACAGTCTTGTACAGCAGTCAGTACAGAAGTGCATCTGCCCCAAACGCACATTTGATTCAAAGTTACACAGACTTTTTTTCCTCTTTTTATTTGTGTTTTTTCTTTCAGGAATTTTATTCTTATCCCAAAAATCTGGATTTTTTTTTTTTTTTTCTTAAGAAATAAACACTGCAGTAATTACATAATGGAGAATCTAAGGCATAAGGAAAAAATACAAGGAATAGTGAAACATAGAAAACTTGGGAATTTGAAGACAGTGTAGACATGGTAAAAGGGCAAGAAGAGGACGCACACCAGCTCCTCTGTGTAAATTCTCTTTATTTTTTTTTTTCCTGTTTTGTGAAGTCACATTTCTTTTTTTTTTTTTCTTCCCTACTAATCCAAAAATTGTTTCAGTGGCCTTAAATAGTCAAGTTATGTTCTAAACCCTGAACAAAACAAGAATTTGAAACTAAAGACATTGAATTTATTTGTTCGTCCTGCAGTTCAGTGGCACAAGCACTTTTTATCACTTGGACAAATTTGCCTACAGCATCTGATTTCTGCTGGAAAGTACCATTATTGTGATATGCCTTTGCTTTTGAGTGCCATGAAGATGTATTTCTCACATGCTTGTTGTATGAATGATTGGATTGGCAGTTATAATCTCTATAAACTTTATAGTGCTTACATAATGATCAACATTTGTGGTGAAAAGCACTTGGAATATATTTTGGTAGTTATAAGAATACTTCAGATGATGAATTGCAAGGCTTTGATTAAAAAAAAACAAATGTAAGAGCCCCTGATTTTCGTTTTCCACATGGTCCCTCTACATCACATTAGCAGTGAGCAGTTACTTTTGAGCCTTGCTCTAATTCCAAGGCACTAGTAAAGGGTATAGATGTAAATCTGCTTCAGATCATCCTGGAACTCTTATTTGTGCAGAAATACATGTGAAAAGATGAGCATGGCAGAGGTATACATCCTTTGATGTGTTTGAAATGGTTGAAGAAACATCCTCCTCGTGCATGTGACTGGGAGGTCACTGTGGGTCAGAAGAGCTTGTTTGAGAAGGAGATGGGGAGGGATGAGAAGGAGGAGCATGGTAGCCCTTATCTGGGCCAGAGGCTTCAGGGGTGAGCCAAGCAGGAGCTGAGGTTTGTTCCTGCTCATCCACAAGAGGGGGCATTTAGGTTGCAGTAGCTGTGGCCAGGTGGACAGCAAAGAGCTGGCTCCTTGGAGTCACCAACAGTAAAGAAATGACAGTGCTCTGGTTAGATGAGACACTCTTAGCTTAAAAAGTAGGTTACACATAATTTGCCTTCCCTAATTTCATTTAAAATAAGTGGGTCAAATTCAGATATGACGGGTGAGTAGAATGACTGTAACTCAAACCAAAAGAAACATCATTTGAGAGACCCATGACTGTGGCTCACATGAAAGAGGAGCTTTTGAAGGCTATTTACACTTAGTGTAGATGGGATGTAGCCTGAGATAGGGTAATTCATGAGAAAGATCCTAGTAGTAAATGTTATTAAAACACAGACGACGTTTGAACTCTAGTTTTACAACTGGAACTGTCACAGCACTGTTCTGCTGTTGTTTTACACATATATATAATACATATTTAATTATATACAGCTTCAATGGAACTTAATATTTAGCTAGACAGCAGAAATATATTTATACATTTTCATGTAGCTGATGTGAATAACTTTCAAAAAGTGTTGCATAATTAGGCCAGAAGAGATAATCCCCAATCTGGGCATTAGTTGTCCTTTCTCAGTGAAGGGCCAGGGTACTACAGCATTCCAAAATCCTGTTTAGGAGGTGAGTCACTACCTTTGCATTGCAAATCAGTTTAAATGTAGTTCCTGCTTACTTGCTACACTCAGTGTTTGGGCTTCTGTGTTTTCCTTACATCTGCTGATGACAGCACTAATCTACTTAAAAGGAAGAAAAAACACTGAAAAATGCCTGCTCTCAGATTTGTTTGGGATGTGATTAGTCATCAGATGAAAGTGCAAGTCTCTTAGAGTGAAGGTACAATTTTGATTAGTCCTTAAATAATCAAGGAAAAACCTAAAAAATTTAAGTGCTGTAAAAAGTATTTGGAGACAGATAATTGAGATTAATTTCAGGGATTTAAGTAAACCAGGATCTTAATAGCCCATTTCATAAGATTTGCTTATCTTACTTCACCTTGCATTTTTAATGTGTGTTTCAAGCCATATGATGCTGAATGCTGTATTTTCCAACTGTAGCACATGCCACCACTTTACGTAGCTGCATGCAGCTTGTGAATATACTTGTTTGAGTCCTGACGTGTTGGGTTTATTTGGGGGAAAGAAAAAAAAGGAAAGTAAACTCATCCCACCTGCCACTGGCAATTTATAAAAAATGAATTTATAACAAAGTCATAGTAACATATTTGCTAAGTCTAGACTAGGCATTAGTGACCACAAGCATAGGTGAGATATGAGTGCATATTTTTGCAGCTATGTATTTCAGTTGAATTATCCAGGATGTATGATGTGATATTTATGCTGGCTGGTAATCTGGCTGCCCAGTGCTCCGGACCTACCTCTGAACTTCTGCTCATTTGGCTTCTGCATCACTGGTGCAAATACGAAACTGTACACATGTGCTGAGGCTAATGAATGCAGCAGACATATCAAGCTAAACAGCAGCCAGTGGTGAGGAGGTCCTTGAGAACAAAATGCTTGAGCCCCACAGAATCAAGATCTCTGGCTCTAAGGCAGACCCTTTGTGTCCATAATCTTTTTTGAAAGAGATCTCTGGAAAATCGCCGCAGAAGGGATGTGTTTGCATCTGCACTGCACTTCTGTCCAGAGCACACTGTTGTCTTCAGATTTCCATGTCCTTGACCCCAGGCTACGGTAAGTTATCCATGCTTGGCAAGGCCTGTGAAGGTCACTGCTTTCCAGCAGAATGAGATGATGAAAACATATACAAATGCTTTGCTAGGAGGAGCATTCCCTCCTTTTCATGGGAGGCATGCAGTGACACCAGATGAGAAGAAGGAGCAAGACAAGAGCCAAGTGCACTGTTACATTGTTCATGTGCTAGTGAAACAACAAAACCCAGGCTGAAAATCTTGTGGATCTGACTACACGCAGCACCTGCAGCCATGGGAAAAGCAATGCCTATGCAGAGTGTTATTCTGGAAATGTGGGAAGATCACCACTGAGGAGAAGATTCTGAGATGAAAAGGCAGTGTTCATGGAGTACTTTGCTGAATGCGTCTGGCAAAGCAGCAGACCCCTAAAATGCTCAGTTTAGCAATGAGAAGAAAGGCTTTCTCAGCCAGAATATAGCAGCTGTGGGCTTGTACTACAGTGCTGTTGCCAGAAGTTCAGGATTGTAATGCTGGCATCTGTGCTACGATGGAGGAGGCAAGATTTTTCTCTTGTGAGATTCTTTGTCCATGTTACCTGTGGATCACATGCATCAGAAGGTCGCATATATTGATTGCTCACAGATTTTCTTAGTTGGTGGGATCATCAGCTGGGTGTATATTCTCTGCTTTTGTTTGTTCTTATTTAACAAGGACTGGTTTTCTGCTGTGCTGAAGGCCACTGTGGTCATAAAAAATGCTTTACTGTCATTCTTTGATTGCTTGATGACCCTGCCTCTACTGGTATTGCCTTTTAAGACAGTACTCCGCTGATGACGGAAACTACTGAAGGCTGGTGGTCTCTCGCTAGTCCTTGAAGACACATTTTATTTACTGATGCATTTCCACATGTAATTATTTGCCAGAAACATGGAATGTTTTCAGAATCTCTTCAATTATTATTATTATATCTGTACAGTGGTGTTGAAATATATTTTTAGTCTGAAATTAAGAGTCAAGATAAGTCTGTTCATGGTTCCTACATCAGGATTGTACTTACTTGCCAAGGCAAGTGTGTGACTGAAGAGATGAAAGAAAGATGGAAGCAGAAAGACAACACAGCTGCCATTGACTGTTAAGGATTATTCATCTGCTTCTGAGAAAAAGGAATATCAAATTATAAGGAATACTCTGGCAGACCATTTCTGTGCTAAGTGCTTTACTGCTGCTTGTGATTTGACTCATAAATACAACACTGAGCTTCCACAGCCTTCCCTCAGGGCTCATCTCTGATCTTCCAAGTCCACATTTATTCATTCCCCCTGTCCACTACTCTCATCTGCAACACTATTCATTCATTAACTACACTCACTTCCAGTCCTCTAGCAACGGAAATAGAAAATTCTTGATGGTGTATTTGGTTCAATTAAAATAGTATTTTTATCTTTAAAGAAGATATTATCATCCGGAAAGGAAATCTATGTGGGTGTTTTGTTTGTTTGTTTGTTTGTTTGTTTTTTGTAAAGGGAGTAAAGGAAGATATACACGCATAAGAAATGGTATAAAGACAATGCATTTTTCCTGGAAGTAAGGAGAAGAAAGAAATTTTTTGTTCATCTCTATAATGGTCTAATAACTATTTAAAAGAGCAAAAGAAAGATGTAATACTCTATAGACGCAATGAATTATTGCAAAACTGAAAATATCCCAGTGCAAGAATTGCTTTAAAGTATTCCATGGCATTTCAGATGGATGCTTTAGAGAAGCCATTAAGTACAGTCATTATTCCCAAATTTTAGAATCTTTTGAAATTATATTCTTAACAGTAGCCACTTTATATCTACTGGCTCAGGAACAGACTATGTCTTTGCAGGGTTGGGAGCTGAAGGCCATAATTCTGCAAATGTTTATGCATGAGTGGAGAGTAAGAACAGAGTCCTAAAAATCACAGTATTCTGTGGGTAAGGAAAAAGTCTTAAGGAAAGCCAGAGGATAGCCATATTTTTCAACCATAAATAACATACTATCCTTTATGACAACTCTTTCATGGAAGTTATGTGTTGAAAATAAACTTCTATTTTCATGAGTGAATGGTCTTTTAAAAAATATTAAAATATGGAAGAAAGAAATCTCCAACCATTTGACAGTCTCTACATTATTATTAATTATACATTTTAATAAAAAAATAGAGCATCCCCCACCCACCTGCCCTGCTTCTATCCTGAAAAGTATTCTCCTTGCTTTCATGAGCACAAGCAAATCAACACTGTTAGTACAAGGTAGCTCTTGTTTGAATTGTGTACCCTGGAGGTGCATAGAGAGTGCAAAGGAACCACTCCTAGGGGGTTTCACATTCTGAGAAAGAAGAGAAATTAAAGTGCCTTGCATATGTGGTCTGGAACCCATGAAAAGGGTGGGTTAAAATAAAAATAAATCAGTTTTGTGAATTCAATACATAAAAGTTGGTCCATAAGACCATAATTTCTTTCACCCAACATTTTTTTATAGCTGAAATTTCCATCTGTGAGGGACAATTTTATGGTGAGAATGGCATTCAGAAAAGATAATATTACCTCCAAAGAGGCACATTCAGAATAGAGTATGTGGATCCAGAGCACTATCTGTGACTCCTCCAAATTAGAATCAGAAGAATGTATAATTGTTTCAGTCCAATAAATGAACTAGTAATGAGAATTAATTTCAGGTTAAGGTAGAGTGAAAGAGAAATTCCAAAACTCTTTGACAAAACCTTTAATAATAATTTTAGTCAATTTGAAAAGATAAATTGTTGGTTTTTTTTACTTATTTTTAATCCACGGTTATTTTTAACCCTTTTTTGCCTTGTATTTGCTTAAGGGATGTGATACATCTGGAGAGAGAAAAAAATCTGAAATAAGAATTCAGATATTTATTTACGAAAATATCAGAATATATAAGCAAAATATGAGAACAGCTCTGAAAGTAATGCGTCCTCTTTTATTCCATTGGCCCATGACATCAGAGGTGGTTGTTGGTGGTATGGCAATAGAGGTTAAGCTTTCCCACCAGTATTCCATTACGTACTGTTGCTGTGTGACAGATGGCAGCAGAGAGGCAGTCTGATATGGAAGCATGAATGAGGCAAAAATTTGTCACTGAATTCCCCCATATGGAATGAAAGGCACCCAATGACAGTCATTAGTGCTTGCTGAATGTTTATGGATACCAAATAGTGGATGTGAGTGGATGTGAGCATCACCCCACAAGCAGTGGGTGGTACATTTCAGCTGTGGTGGCAGCAATGTGAAAGACAAGCCACATTCCAGATGGCCATGCACAGCTGTTGTACCACAGCATGAAGAGCATTCCCATCAGCTCATCCATGCAAATCACCTAATGGTGGTGACTGTGCTGAAAAACAAAAGTGTTTTGTAGCAGAGAATTTGCTCTGTCAAATAGTGTTTCTGTACTCCTTGCATTTGGAGTAGTTTCCAAGGCTCTGCTCTTCTCTTCTCTTCTCTTCTCTTCTCTTCTCTTCTCT